>NC_045806.1:83157523-83232720 GCF_009873245.2 Balaenoptera musculus | reverse complement strand
GAGTGGGATTGCTGGATCATATGGTAGCTCTATTTTTAGTTCTTTAAGGACTCTTCATACTGTTCTCCATAGTGTTTGCACCAATTTACATTCCCAATATCAGTGTAGGAGGGTTCCTTTTTCTCCACACCCTCTCCAGCATTTATAATTTGTAGACTTTTTGATGATGGCCATTATGACTGGATCAGGTGATACCTCATTTTAGTTTTGATTTGCATTTCTCTGATAATTAGCAATGTTGAGCATCTTCTCATGTGCCTGTTGGCCATCTCTGTGTCTTCTTTGGAGAACTGTCTATTTAGATCTTCCACCCATTTTTTGATTGGTTTGTTTTATTCTTTGTTTGTTTTGGTATTGTGCTGCATGAGCTGTTTGTATATTTTGGAGGTTAATTCCTTGTTGGTTGCTTCATTTGCAAACATATTCTCCCATTCTATGGGTTGCCTTTTCATTTTATTTACGGTTCCCTTTGATGTGCAAACGATTTTAAGTTTACTTAGGTCCCATTTGTTTATTTTTGGTTTTATTTTCATTACTCTGAGAAGTGGATACAAAAAGATCTTGCTGCAATGTATGTGAAAGAGCGTTCTGCCTATCTTTTCCTCTAAGAGTTTTAGAGTAACTGGTCTTACATTTAGATCTTTAATCCATTTTGAGATTACTGTTTTATATGGTGTTAGAGAATGTTCTAATTTTATTCTTTTACATGTAGCTGTCCAATTTTCCCAGCACCACTTATTTTTTTTTTTTTTTTTAAATGGCAAATCTTTTTTTTTTTTTTTTTAAATGGCAAATCTTTTTTTTTTTTTTTTTTTAATAGCTACTTTATTTATTTATTTATTTATTTTTGGCTGTGTTGGGTCTTCGGTTCGTGCGAGGGCTTTCTCCAGTTGTGGCAAGTGGGGGCCACTCTTCATCGCGGTGCGGGGACCGCTCTTCATCGCGGTGCGCGGGCCTTTCACCATCGCGGCCCCTTCCCGTTGCGGGGCACAGGCTCCAGACGCGCAGGCTCAGTAGTTGTGGCTCACGGGCTCAGCTGCTCCGTGGCATGTGGGATCTTCCCAGACCAGGGCTCGAACCCGTGTCCCCTGCATTAGCAGGCAGATTCTCAACCACTGCGCCACCAGGGAAGCCCCAGCACCACTTATTGAAGAGACTGTCTTTTCTCCACTGTATATTCTTGCATCCTTTGTTGTAAATTAATTAACCATAGGTCCCTGGGTTTATTTCTGGGCTTTCTATCCTGTTCCATTGATCAATATTTCTGTATTTGTGGCAGTACTATACTGTTTTGATTACTCTAGCTTTGTATTGTATATAATAGTATAGCTAGAAGTCAGGGAGCCTGATTCCTCCAGCTTCATTTTTCTTTCTCAGGATTGATTTGGCTATTTGGGATTTTTTTATGTATCCATACAAATTTAAAGATTTTTTATTCTAGTTCTGAGAAAATGTAAGGCCTGTGTTTCCTTACTGATCTTCTGTCTGGATGATCTGTACATTGATGTAAGTGGTGTATTAATGTCCCCCACTGTTAATGTGTTACTGTTGATTTCTCTTTTTATGGCTCTTAGCATTTGCCTTATATATTGAAGTGCTCCTATGTTGGGTGCATATATATTTACGATTGTCATATCTTCTTGGTTTGATTCCTTGATCATTATGTAGTGTCCTTCTTTGTCTCTTGTAACAGTCTTTATTTTGAAGTTTATTTTGTCTGATATAAGTATTGCTACTCCAGCTTGCTTTTGATTTCCATTTGCATGGAATACCTTTTTCTATCTGCTCACTTTCAGTCTGTGTGTGTCCCTAGATCTGAAGTGGTCTCTTGAAGACAGTATATATACCGGTCTTTTTTTTGTATCCATTCAGCCAGTCTGTCTTTTGGTTGGAGCATTTAGTCCATTTACATTTAAGGCAATTATCAATATGCATGTTCTTATTGCCATTTTGTTAAGTGTTTAGGATTTGATTCTGTAGGGCTTTTTTCCTCCTTTCCTCTTTTGTTCTCTTCTCTTGCGATTTGATGACTATCTTTAGAGTTGTGTTTGGATTGCTTTTTCTTTTTTGTATGTGTATCTATTGTAGATTTTTGGTTTGTGGTTACCATGAGGTTTTTATAAAGCAGTCTGTATATATACATGATTGTTTTAAGTTGATGGTCTCTTAATCTCAAATGCATTTCCAATATCCTGCATTTGTACTCTCCTCTTTTTATAATTGCTGATTTTGACATGATATTTCTGTGTGGATAATTTCCTACTTTTACTGTATGTTTACCTTTACAGGTGAGCTTTCCCATTCATAATTTTCCTGTTTCTAGTTGTGGGCTTTTCTTTTCTGCCTAGAAAATTCCTTTAGCATTTGTTGTAAAGCTGGTTTTCTGGTGCTGAATTCTCTTAGATTTTGCTTGTCTATAAAGCTTTTGATTTCTCTGTCAAAACTGAATGAAAGCCTTGCTGTGTAGAGTATTCTTGGTTGTAGGTTTTTCCCTTTCATCACTTTAAATATATCGTACCACTTCCTTCTGGCCTGCAGAGTTTCTTCTGAAAAATTAGCTGATAACTGTATGAGTTCCCCTTTATTGTTATTTGTTGCTTTTCCCTTGTTATTTCTAATATGTTTGCTTTGTCTTCAATTTTTGTGAATTTGATTACTGTGTGTCTTGTCGTGTTTCTTCTTAGGTTTAGCCTGTATGGAACTCTGCACTTCCTGGAAGTGAATGTTTCCTTTCCCATATTAGGGATTTTTGGCTATTACCTCCTCAAATATTTTCTCGGGCCCTTTCTCTCTCTTCTCCTTCTGGGACCCCTATAATGTGAATGTTGGTGTGTTTAATGTTATTCCAGAGGTCTCTTAAACTGTCCTCATTTCTTTTCATTCTTTTTTCTTTATTCTGTTCTGCAGCAGTGATTACCACCACTCTGTCTTCCAGCTCACTTATTTGCTCTTCTGCATTGTTCATCTCTGTTCTTTAAATCTTCTAGCTCTTTGTTAAATATTTCTTGCATCTTATCAGTCTGCATCTCCATTCTTTTTCTGAGATCTTGGATCATCTTTACTACCATTACTCTGAATTGTTTTTCAGGCAGATTTCTTGTCTCTGCTTCACTTAGTTGTTTTTCTGGGGTTTTATCTTGTTCCTTCATCTGGAACATATTTCTCTGTCATCTCATTTTGTCTAACTTTCTGTGTTTGTGGTCTCCATTTCTCAGGCTACATGTTTGTAGTTCCTCTTGCTTCTGGTGTCTGACTCTGGCAGGTGAGATTGGTCCAGGGCCTTGTGCAGACTTCCTAGTGGGAAGGACTAGTGCCTGCTCACTGATGGGTGGAGCTGGGTCTTGTCCCTCTGATGGGCAGGGCCATGTCAAGACGTATGTTTAGAGGTGGCTGTGCCCTCAGGACAACTTTAGGCAGCCTGTCTTCTGGGATAACTAGGAGCAGACCCATTCCTGAGCAATATTATTCACAGAGTTTTTAACTCCAGAAGAGTATCATAAGCAAATAGTGTGATCCACAATCTTATTTTTAACTGAGTTGTCATTTATCTTGCTCCCCTTTCCATTCTTGTGCCATGAGTGTTGAGGTCCTTTGTCTCTGACAAAGGAGTTTCATGTCTTCTGTCAGTATCTGATTTTAAGACCTTACCTAATGGCACAGTAATACAGAAAGCATGGGTTGCAGATGTAGATCCATGCTGCACTCCAGCCTTCTCTTCCCTCCATGGTTTCTCTCTGCCCCTTTAAATGATTTTAATCTGCCACATATACCTCTCAGAATTCTCTCATGAGAAATTACCATAAATGCAAAAATTTCTCCTTTAAAGCTAAAATGTATTACCTCAGTATCTTTCTTCACAAATGGACAAAAGAAAGCTCAGTTACTTTTTTTATTTTTCAAATTGTACTTGTAAATATATTATATGCGTCTTAAAATTTATGATGGTTTAAAGGCGTACAGGAAATTAAACAACACTGTTAAACTAAAATACTTATAAAAAGAAATTCTAAGCAGCTTGGATATATGCCTTTGATGATTTTACACTGTTCACTCTTGTGAGCACTAATCTAAGGCTATATTTGAGACTAAGCTACAAATATGCTGTTTCCCATAACTGTTTACAATTGGGCTTTGCTCTGTGCTACATCCCTTCTTACGTAATCTTACTACACTGGTGTTTTAATTCTCAGAAGTATACATGAAGGCAGAAATGTATAGACCTTTCAATTTACTAAATTACTGTACTCAGCCTCACTATATAAGTGAGGCTATTGATGCATAGAAACTTATTGATGTAGCAAAAACATTTTCCCCCTGTATGTGCTGAACATTTGCAACTACTCCAAATTACAGTTAAATAGAAAAACAAAGAAATGCAAAAAAAAAATTATCGAGTCCCAGCACTACTTCATCTTCAGTGTTGCACCTCTAAACCCAGTTCCCATTATGCTCTAAAGTCCGAGTGGTTTATAGAAAAATTTATAGTTAAAAATGGTGAAGGTAACCTGGCAATTTCTCCCTTTCTCCTCATAAATCACTGTAAAAAATGAGAAGAGTGAGAAACAGAAAAAAACTTTATCTACAATGGTACTGAGATAACTCAAGCTCCAAATGACAAAACAAGAGAAAGACTGCCCAAATAATGGTGGTCAAGTAGAACTGAGGGACTACAAGGAGACAGACTGCCTGTGGCTCAGTAAAACCTGGCAAGTAAGTGGTATAGCCTGAAATACAAAACCAGTGATGACTTGTTTGGTACAACAGAAAAAGTGTTCAAGGGTAGTAGCTGAAGCTTTCTTAGACCCCATTAAACATAAAGTCTTAAGAAGCTATGGAGATGAGGCTGAATCAGAATTAATATAAACTTGTAACATTTACAGGAAATTAACTATCAGTTGGTCAGGGAAAAAATAAAAACTCCACCTGTCCTGATTCTAGTTTCCTGAGTCTAAAAAAATCACACTCTCATAATAGCCTTTTGACATTAGGAGAATATCTGATAGTTTAGAACATCTTTTTCTTCCCTTCCTCATATAAGCTTCCTAAATAGAGCCATTCCAGGAATAATGTAACACATAAAGAGTTGAATAAAGAAAGTACATAATGATCAAATACATTGCCATTAATTGTAAAAGGAAGCATTTAATAAAGAAAATACTTTTCTAAGTTAGGAGCACATACAGATATAAAAGAACACACTGAGGAACTTCAAGATGGCAGAGGAGTAAGATGTGGAGATCCCCTTCTCCGCACAAATACATCAAAAATACATCTACATGTGGAACAACTCGTACAGAGCACCAATTGAATGCTGGCAGAAAACTTCATACTTCCCAAAAGGCAAGAAAATCCCCATGTACCTGAGTAAGGAAAAAGAAAACAGAAAAAACAGAGACAAAAAATAGGGATGGGAACTGCACCACTGAGAGGAAGCTGTGAAGGAGGAAAAGTTTCCACACACTAAGAAATCCCTTCACTGGTGGAAACGAGGGGTGGGTGGGGGGAAAGCTTTGGAGCAAAGGAGGAGAGTGCAGCAACAGAGGTGCAGAGGGCAAAGTGGAGAGACTCCCACACAGAGGATTGGTGCCGACCAGCACTCACCAGCCTGAGAGGCTTCCCTGCTCCCTCACCAGGGTGGGTGGGGGCTGGGAGCTGAGTCTCAGGCTTCGGAGGTCAGACCAGAGGGAAAGGACTGGGGTTGGCTGCATGAAGACAGCCTGAGGGGGGCTAGTGCACCACGGCTAGATGGCAGGGAGCCCGGGAAAAAGTCTGGAAATTCCTAAGAGTCAAGAGACCATTGTTTCAGGGTGCATGAGGAGAGGAGATTCAGAACACCACCTAAACGAGCTTCAGAGACCAGCGTGATATGCGGCTATCAGTGTGGACTCCAGAGACAGGCATGAAACGTTAAAGCTGCTGTTGCAGCCACCAAGAATCCTGTGTGCAAGCACAGGTCACTATCCACACTACCCCTCCCAGAAGCCTGTGCAGCCCACCACTGCCAGGGTCCTGGGAAACAGGGACAAAATCCCCACAAGAACACATGGCACGCTTCAGGAAGTTGTAATGTCATGATGGCTTCTGCCGCCTCAGGCTCACCTTGCATTCCATACCCATCCGTCCCCCTGGCCTGAGTGAGCCAGAGCTCCCTAATCAGCGGCTCCTTCAACCCTCTCCTGACTAGGCAAAGAACAGACACCAGAGGGCGACCTACATGCAGAGGCAGGGCCCAAATCCGAAGCTGAACCCCAGGAGCAGTGCGGACAAGGAAGACAAAGGGAAATTTCTCCATGCAGACTCAGGAGCAGTGGATTAAATCCCCACAGTCAAATTGATGTACCCTGCATTGGTGGAATACCTGAATAAACAATGAATCATCCCAAGCTGAGGCAGTGGAATTTATGAGCAACTGTAGACTTGGGGTTTGCTGCATGCCACTGAATAGATTCTGATTTTTATGTTTATCTTAGTATAGGTTTTAGTGCTTGTTATCATTGTTGGATTTGTTTATTGGGTTGGTTGCTCTCTTCTTTTTTATTTATTACTTTTTAATTTTTTAATTTAAAAATATTTTAAAATTTCTTATTTTAATAACTTTTTATTTTATTTATGCTTTCTTTCTTTTTATCTCCCTTTTCTTCTGAGCCGTGTGGCTGACAGGATCCTGGTGCGCTGACTCGGTGCTAGGCCTGAGCCTCTGAGGTGGAAGAGTCGAGTTCAGGACATTAGACCACCAGAGGCCTCCCAGCCACAGGTAATATCAATCAGGAACGGCTCTCCCAGAGACCACCATCTCAATGCTAAAGCCCAGCTCCACTCAACAACCACCAAGCTCCAGAGCTGGACACCCCATACCAAACAACTAGCAAGAAAGGAACACAACCCCACCCATTAGCAGACAGGCTACCTAAAATCATAATAAGTTCACAGACACCCCAAACACACCACCAGATGCAGCCCTGCTTACCAGAAAGACAAAATCCAGCCTCATCCTCTAGAACACAGGCACCAGCCTACTCCAACAGGAAGCCTACACAACCCTCTGAATCAAACTTACCCACTGGGGGCAGACATAAAAAAAATGGGAACTGCTAACCTGCAGCTTGTGAAAAGGAGACCAAAAACACAGTAAGTTAAGATAAATGGGAAGACAGAGAAATATGCAGCATGTGAAGGAGCAAAGTAAAAACCCACAAGACCAAATGAAGAGGAAATAGCCAGTCTACCTGAAAAACAATTCAAAGTAATGATGGTAAAGTTGATCAAAACTCTTTGAAATAAAATGGATAAAATACAAGAAACGTTTAAAAAGGACCTAGAAGAACTAAAGAGCAAGCAAACAATAATGAACAACATAATAAATGAAATTAAAAATTCTCTAGAAAGAATCAATAGCAGAATACTGAGGCAGAAGGACGGATAAGTGACCTGGAAGATAAAATAGACAAAATAACTACTGCATAGCAGAATAAAGAAAGAAGAATGAAACAAACAGAGAACAGTCTCAGAGACCTCAGAGACAATATTAAATGCACCAACTTTCTAATTACAGGGGTCCAAGAAGAAGAAGAGAAAAATAAAGGGACTGAGAAAACATTTGAAGAGATTATGGTTGAAAAATTCCCCAATGTGGGAAAGAAAATAGTCATTCAAGTCCAGGAAGCACAGAGAGTCCCATACAGGATAAATCCAAGGAGAAATACGCCAAGACACATATGAATCAAACTATCAAATCTTAAATACGAAGAAAAAGTATTAAAAGCAGCAAGGGAAAAGCAAGAAATAATATAAAAGGGAATTCCCATAAGGTTAACAGCTGATATTTCAGCAGAAAAACTACAAGCCAGAAGGATGTGGCAGGACATATTTAAAATGATGAAATGGAAAAACCTACAACCAAAATTACTGTACCCAGCAAAGATCTCCTTCACATTTGATGGAGAAATTAAAACATTTACAGACAAGCAAAAGCTAAGAGAATTCAGCACCACAAAACCAGCTTTACAACAAATGCTAAAGGAACTTCTCTAGGCAGGAAACACAAGAGAAGTAAAAGACCTACAATAACAAACCCAAAATAATTAAGAAAATAGTAATAGGCACAAACATATCGATAATTACCTTAAATGTAAATGAATTAAATGCTCCAATCAAAAGACATAGACTTGCTGAATGGATACAAAAAAAAAAAGACCTGTATGTATGCTGTGTATAAAAGACCCACTTCAGACCTAGGGACACATACAGACTGAAACTGAGGGGATAGAAAAAGATATTCCATGAAAATGAATATCAAACGAAAGCTGGAGTAGCAATTCACATATCAGATAAAATAGACTTTAATAAAGACTATAGCGAGAGACAAAGAAGGACACTACATAATGTTCAAGGGATCAATCCAAGAAGAAGATATAACAATTTTAAATGTTTCTGCACCCAAAATAGGAACACCTCAATACATAAGGCAAATGCTAGCAGCCAAAAAAGGGGAAATTGACAGTATCACAATCATAGTAGTGGACTTTAACACACCACTTTCACCAAAGGACAGATCATCCAAAATGAAAATAAATAAGGAAACATAAGCTTTAAATGACACATTGAACAAGATGGACGTAATTGATATTTACAGGATATTCCATCCAAAACCAACAGAATACACTTTCTTTTCAAGTGCTCATGAACACTGTCTAGGATACATCACATCTTGGGACACAAATCAAGCCTTGGTAAGTTTAAGAAAACTGAAATCATATCATGTACCTTTTCCGACCACAATGCTATGAGAGTAGATATCAATTATGGGAAAAACAGCTGTAAAAAATACAAACACATGGATGCTAAACAATACACTACTAGATAACCAAGAGATTATTGAAGAGATCAAAGAGGAAATAAAAAATACCTGGAAACAAATGACAATGAAAACAAGATAATCCAAAACAAATGGGATGCAGCAAAAGCAGTTCTAAGAGGGAATTTTATAGCAATAAAATCCTACCTCAAGAAACAAGAATAATCTCAAATAAGCAACCTAAACCTACACCTAAGCAATTAGAGAAAGAAGAGCAAAAAACCCCAAAGTTAGCAGATGGAAAGAAATCATAAAAATTAGATCAGAAATATATGAAAAAGAAATGAAGGACACATTAACAAAGATCAATAAAACTAAAAGCTGGTTCTTTGAGAAGATAAACAAAGTTGATAAACCATGAGCCAGACTCATCAAGAAAAAAATGAAGAAGACTCAGATCAACAGAATTAGAAATGAAAAAGGAGAAGTAACATTGGACACAGCTGAAATACAAAGGATCATGAGAGATTACTACAAACAACTATATGCCAATAAAATGGACCACCTGGAAGAAAAGGACAAATTCTTAGAAAAGCACAACCTCCCGAGACTGAATCAGGAAGACATACAAAATATAAACAGAACAATCACAAGCACTGAAATTGAAACTGTGATTAAAAATCTTCCAACAGGCAAAAGCCCAGGACCAGATGTCTTCTCAGGCGAATTCTATCAAACATTTAGAGAAAAGTTAACACCTATCCTTCTCAAACCCTTCTAAAATATAGCAGAGGGAGGAACACTCCCAAATTCATTCTACGAGGCCACCATCACCCTGACACTAAAACCAGACAAAGATGTCACAAAGAAAGAAAGCTACAGGCCAATATCACTGATGAACATAGATGCCAAAATCCTCAACAAAATCCTAGCAAACAGAATCCAACAGCATATTAAAAGGATCATACACCATGATCAAGTGGGGATTAACCCAGGAATGCAAGGATTCTTCAATATACGCAAATCAATCAATGTGATACACCATATTAACAAACTGAATGATAAAAACCATATGTTAATCTCAATAGATGCAGAAAGAGCTTTTGACAACATTCAACACACACTTATGATAAAAACCCTCAGAAAGTAGGCATAGAGGGAAATTACATCAACATAATAATGGCCGTATATGACAAAGCTACAGCAAACATTTTTCTAAATGGTGAAAAACTGAAACCATTTCCACTAAGATCATGAATAAGACAAGGTTGCCCACTCTCACCACTATTACTCAACATAGTTTTGGAAGTTTTAGCCACAGGAAACAGAGAAGAAAAGAAAATAAAAGGAATCCAAATTGGAAAAGAGGAAGTAAAACTGTCAGTTTGCAGATGACATGATACTATACATAGAGAAACCTAAAGATGCTACCAGAAAACTACTAGAGTTTATCAATGAATTTGGTAAAGTAGCAGGATACAAAATAAATGCACAGAAATCTCTTACATTCCTACACAGTAATGATGAAAATTCTGAAAGAGAAAAAAGGAAACACTCCCATTTACCATTGCAAAACCTTCCTAAGGAGGCAAAAGATCTGTATGCAGAAAACTATAAGACTGATTAAAGAAATTAAATGTCATCCAAACAGATGGAGAGATATACCGTGTTCTTGCATTGGAAGAATCAGCATTGTGAAAATGACTATATTACCCAAAGCAATCTGCAGGTACAATGCAAACCCTGTCAAATTACCAAGGGCATTTTTCACAGAACTAGAACAAAAAATTTCACAATTTGTATGGAAACACAAAAGACCCCAAATAGCCAAAGCAATCTTGAGAAAGAAAAACAGAGTTGGAGGAATCAGGCTCCCTGACTTCAGACTATACTACTAAGCTACAGTAATCAAGACAGTATGGTACTGGCACAAAAACAGAAATATAGATCAATGGAACAGGATAGAAAGCCCAGAGATAAACCCACGCACATATGGTCACCTTATCATTGATAAAGGAGGCAAGAATATACAGTGGAGTTAAGACAGCCTCTTCAATAATTGGTGCTTGGAAAACTAGACAGCTACATGTAAAAGAATGACATTAGAACACTAACTAACACCATACACAAAAATAAACTCAAAATGGATTAAAGACCTAAATGTAAGGCCAGACACTATAAAAGTCTTAGAGGAAAACATAGCCAGAACACTCTATGACATAAATCACAGCAGGATCCTTTTTGACCCACCTCCTAGAGAAAGGGAAATGAAAACAAAAATAAACCAATGGGACTTAATGAAACTTATAAGCTTTTGCACACAAAGGAAACCATAAATAAGATGAAAAGACAACCCTCAGAATGGGAGAACATATTTGCAAATGAAGCAACTGACAAAGGATTAATCTCCAAAATATTCAAGCAGCTCATGCACCTCAATATCAAAATAACAGACAACCCAATCCAAAAACGGGCCAAAGGCCTAAATAGAAATTTCTTCAAAGAAAATATACAGATAGCCAACAAACACATTAAAGGATGGTCAGCATCATTAATCCTTAGAGAAATGCAAATCAAAACTACAATGAGTTATCACCTCACACTAGTAAGAATGGCCATCATCAAAAAGTCTACAAACAATAAATGCTGAAGAGGGTGTGGAGAAAATGGTATCCTCTTGCACTGTTGGTTGGAATATATATTGATACAGCCACTATGGAGAACAGTCTGGAGGTTCCTTAAAAAGTTAAAAATAAAACTATCATATGACCCAGCAATCCCACTACTGGGCATATACCCTGAGAAAACCATAATTCAAAAAGAGTCATGTACCAAAATGTTCATTGCAGCTCTATTTACAATAGCCAGGACATGGAAGCAACCTAAGTGTCCATCATCAGATGAATGGATAAAGAAGATGTGGCACATATATACAATGGAATATTACTCAGCCATAAAAAGAAATGAAATGGAGTTATTTGTAATGAGATGGATAGAGTTAGAGTCTGTCATACAGAGTGAAGTAAGTCAGAAAGAGAAAAACAAATACAGTATGCTAACACATATATATGGAATCTAAGGGGGAAAAAAAAAGGTCATGAAGAACCTAGTGGCAAGACGGGAATAAAGACACAGACCTACTAGAGAATGGACTTGAGGATATGGGGAGGGGGAGGGGTGAGATGTGACAGGGTGAGAGAGTGTCATGGACATATATACACTACCAAATGTAAAATAGATAGCTAGTGGGAAGCAGCCGCATAGCACAGGGAGATCAGCTCGGTGCTTTGTGACCACCTAGAGGGGTGGGATGGGGAGGGTGGGAGGGAGGGAGATGCAAGAGGGAAGAGATATGGGAACATATGTATATGTATAACTGATTCACTTTGTTATAAAGCAGAAACTAACACACCATTGTAAAGCAATTATACTTCAATAAAGATGTTTAAAAAAAAACAAAAATACAAAAAAAACAAAAAGAGTCATGTACCACAATGTTCATTGTAGCTCTAATTACAATAACCAGGACATGGAAGCAACCTAAGTGTCCATCAACAGACGAATGGTTAAAAATATGTGGCACATATGTACAGTGGAATATTACTTAGCCATAAAAAGAAACAAAATTGTGTTATTTGTAGTGAGGTGGATGGACCTAGAGACTGTCATACAGAGTGAAGTAAGTCAGAAAGAGAAAAACAAATACTGTATGCTAACAGATATATACGGAATCTAAAAAAAAAATGTTTCTGAAGAACCTAGGGGCAGGATAGGAATAAAGACGTATATGTAGAGAATGGACTTGAGGACACAGTTAGAGGGATGGGTAATTTGGGAGGAAGTGAGAGAGTGGCATTGACATATATACACTATCAAATGTAAAATAGATAGCTAGTGGGAAGCAGGCGCATAGCACAGGGAGATCAGCTCCATCCTTTGTGACCACTTATAGGGGTGGGATATGGAGGGTGGGAGGGAGACGCAAGAGGGAGTGGATATGGGGATATATGTATACATATAGCTGATTCCCTCTGTTATATTGTGGAAACTAACAAAACATCTTAAGGCAATTATGCTCCAATAAAGATGTTAAAAAAAGAGAAAAAGAATACACTTAGGTGGCTTCCATATCTTAGCAACTGTGAATAATGCTACTGTGAACTTTGGGATTCATGTATCTTTTCAAATTAGTGTTTTTTTCGAGTTTCATGGTTTTATTAACACAAACACAATGTGCACCATGAGCTGTCTATTCATTTTCTTCGCTTTTCAGCCTGATATTGGGATTGGTGACTCTGATGGACAGCTGGGGTGCTCTTTCCGCAATGGTTTTGTGGTTCTTGGATAAGATATTGTGAATAATTTCAGCACAGTAAGATTTGTTGCACATCAGCAGCACTTCATGTTCCTTGATGCTGTGGACTAGGAACTTCCAGAAGCTGCTGGGCAGCATGTGTTTGTTTTCTTGTTGTTCCCATAACTGATGTTGGGCATCAAGATCTGGCCCTTGAATCTCCTTCACACCCTGTTGTCAATGCCTCTGGGTTTCTGCCAGTTCCACTTAATTTTGACATATCAGTCTGACTGTTGTTGAATGAACTTCTTGGTCGTCCTTTTGATGATCTTGGACTTCACGAGGGATCTGAGAGCAGCCATGATGCTGAGTAGAAGATGACTTCCACCCCCATAGGGAGTGCCAAGGAAGAGAGGGGCTCAAATTAGTGTTTTTGTTTCTTTCAGATATAAACCCAGGAGTGTGATTGCTGGGTAATATGGCAGTTCTGTTTAAAATTTTTTGAGAAACCTCTGTACTGTTTTACACAGTGGTTACACCAATTTACATTCCCAGCAACAGTGTACAAGTGTTTCCTTTTCTCCACATACTCTCCAACATTTGTTATTTGTGTTCTTTTTGATGATAACCATTCTGGCAGGTGTGAGGTGGTATCTCATTGTGGTTTTGATTTGCATTTCCCTGATGATTAACGATGTTGAGCATATTTTCATCTGCCTGTTGACCATCTGCATGTTCTCTTTACAAAAATATTTATTCAGGTCTTCTTCTTATTATTAATCAGGTTGTTTGTTCTTTTGATGTTGAGTTATATGTGCTGTTTATATATTTTGGTTATTAACCCCTTATCAGTCATATTACTTGCAAATATTTTCTCCCATTCGGCAAGTTATCTTCTTATTTTGTCGATATTTTCCTTTGCTGTGCAAAAGATTTTATGATTAATTAGGTTCCATTTGTTTATTTTTGCTTTTATATCCTTTTTTTAGGAGATAAATTCAAAAATATTGCTATAATTTATGTCAAAGACTGTCAGCAAATGATCATACACCATGATCAAGTGGGATTTATCCCAGGGATGCAAGGATTTTTCAATATCCACAAATCAATTAATGTGATATACCACATTAACAAATTGAAGAATAAAAACCATATGATCATTTCAATAGATGCAGGAAAAGCTTTTGACAAAATTCAACATCTATTTATAATTAAAGTCTCTCCAGAAAATGGGCATAGAGTGAACATACTTCAACACAATAAAGGCCAAATATGACAAACTCACAGCTAACATTATACTCAACAGTGAAAAGCTGAAAGCATTTTCTCTAAGATCAGGAACAAGAAAATTATCTTGAGAAATAAGAACAGAATTGGAGGAATCATGCTCCCTGACTTCAGACTATACTACAAAGCTACAGTAATCAAAACAGTGTGGTACTGGCACAGAAACAGACACGTAGATCAGTGGAACAGAATAGACAGCCCAGAAATAAGCCCATGCATCCATGGTCAATTAATCTATGGCAAAGGAGGAAAGCGTATACCATGGAGAAAATACAGTCTCTTTAATAAGTGGTGCTGGGAAAACTGGACAGCTACATGTAAAAGAATGAAATTAGAACATTCTCTAATGCCACATACAACAATAAACTCAAAATTGATTAAAATTCTAAATGTAAGACTGGAAACCATAAAACTCCTAGAGGAAAGCATAGGCAGAACACTCTTTGGTTTCTTTAGATTTAGTGGCTAAGAAAGGCCTCTTTGAGGTGATATCTAAGCTGAGATATGAAGAAAAAATATCTAGCTGTAGTGACATTGGAGATAGAGAATGGAAGGGTGTTGGTACATTCTAGGCAGAAGGAAACAACTGATGCCAAGTCCTTCATTTATTCAAATAATAAAACAAGGCCAGTGTGGCTGGACCATGGTGAGTGAAGGTGAGAATGATATGAGATCAGTTCATGGACTTGGGCAGAGAAAAGATCATAGAGGACATTGTAAACCAAAAGAAAGTCTTTGGATTCTATTTTGTTTCACAGCAAGTCCTTAGAAACAATTGAACTAGAGAGTGATGTGGATACAGAACAGACACGGGCATTCCTGTTGTACTGACAGACAGTTTTTGGGAGAAGAGGTAAAATGCTGTATTCCACTTTCATGTGGGAAAGAAGTTTAAAACTCAATACAAAAACAAACAAACAAACAAAAAAAACCTCAATACTGTTCACAGAATAGAACCTGAGATAGACAAATGTGACAGAGTCAGAAAAGAGTTCCCCCACACAAGTAACCCTACCTACAACCTAACCTCTTAAATCTATTCCCCACACTGCTGACAGTAAAGTTTCTAAAATACTAATCTGAACATGTCATTTCTCTACTTTAGTTTCTGCTTTGCTTTAATGATTTTCAAGGTCCATAATGATCTTTCTGGAGCATGCCTTTCTAGCATCTGCTCTCAATCTCCTACTCCCTTTTCACTCCAAGTGCCCTGGCCTACTTGCAATTTCCTATGTTTTCTTAGACCCTGGTGACCCGTAGCATATCACTTCCTTTGCTTGAAATGCTTTTCAGTACTCCCTTCCTTAATTCAGCACAGATAAAAGCTTTCTCTGACCACTCCTGTTACCAAGGATGATAGTCACTATATTTAACAAGTAGTGTGGCACAAGCACCAACCAATCAGAGTAGATGCTGGTTACAGATGCTGGTTATACAGATCATATTTTTAAAGCTATTAGAATATGGCTGACACATGATAAATACTATATCATTATTTGCTGTTATTATTATGTGAAGAAAAGACAAGTGAACATATCTGATTGCTATGAGCTTGTGGGCAGTTTTGTCTTGAATTTTTTGTTATATTAGTATAATATTCATTTTACAATATAAATGAATAGCTGAATCATATAAATGTGTCATGATTTTTGTGGGGAGTGTGAATGGGTTGACAAGAGATGTGACCTAACCAGAACTGAAGGTCAGTATCACTGGCTAGGGAGAGGGAGTGTTGTATTAGATTATGGGGTTTGAACTGTCAAATGATGAGTTTGGATTTGATCCAGTAAACAGCAGGATACCTTTGGAGGAACGTGGACATAAAGGATTACAAATTGTAAATGGTGCTTGAAAGAGATAAATTTGGCAGTGGTATGAAGAGTGGATTAGAGGACAAAAATACTTGAGACAAGGAATTTAGTTTGGAGATTGTTGTGGTCTTGCAAATAATCCAGAGTAGTGGAAGCAAGAATAGAAATAAAGGGCTAAATCTGATTGCTATTACAAACCACACTTCCATACTAGAGAATGAGAACTGAAAAAAGTTAAAAGGTAGATAAGGGTGCAGTTAACCAAATAGGATGTGCAATTTTTACATGTCCATCTCTACTAAATTGTTAAAAACTCAGAAGCCTCATTTTCCTTGCCCAGAGCCAAATAATTGTATAGGGAATGAGGTAAAAATTAAGAGGAAAGAGCTGACATAACCATCTAAACAAAGCTGCAAGGATCATCACCGAGGAAAGAAGTATACTTTTCCATATGCATACCTATAGGTTAGAGTGCAGTAACCTTTGATCACACATACACAAAGCAATAATATCTACAAGATACATGTTGTGTTTTATGATGAGTTCTGTAGGTGAGAAGGTGAACCTGAGGGTTTCATAAGAACTAGAAATATATCATTTTTTGATAAGTACTGTAGACTCCTGAATATTGTTAGAACTAATATATAAAAATGTTATGTGTTAGTTGTAAAACCCTAAGTGCTTTGGATTAATAACTCCAACCAGGTTTCCAGTTTTATAAGTTGATAGTTTCTCTGGGAAGACAGGTGCTGGAATTTCTCACTGCCAAATGAAATTGTCTAAGCCAGTGTATATACATTATCTAAACCATATGCCATTACGCATATTCCTAAATATATCTGGATGTTCTAAATGAAGTTTAATCAGCGACCAGGAAGCAGAAGACTCTTTAAAAATGTTGGGATGTTCAGATAATGTCACCAAATGAATACATAAAATAGTCTATTTGGACAAGGTTGATAAAGGAGTGAACAAACTTAGTGAACCAATTCTTCAAAATTTGTCAAGGCTAAAAGATAGATTGACACATGGTGGACTTGTTTACAAAGTTACCAGAATCTCAGCTGCCAGCGTTCCTTAGATTTGAGGTGGTTGAAATTTAATCTTAGTTGCAAATAAATAAATAAATAAATTAATTAATTAATTAATTAAAGGCAACTTAAGGAGTATTTGGCTTCTCCATGAGTTTATCAAATACTGGATGTTTATTGTTTATTCCTTTTTGTGTTCCTTTTAAAAGCTGATTTTCTTCCTAGTAAGCACTTTCAGCCAGTTGGTGGTGATATGATGCCAACATGTAAGTGTTGTTTTACATTTTCTATGGGAAACAACTTGGGAATGAAGCAATATAATTATCAACCATTATATCTTGATGAACATTCTATTTCTAAACAGTCTGTGTTTCCTTCGAGGCCCCCTGTGTTTAACAGTGAACATTGGCAGTAACCAGGAAACAGTGCTCTTTGATATACTTAAACATTCTGAATGAAGCCTTTTTCTTTATTTTTAAGGCTTGGAAAGACATTTGCATATGGTGGAATTAAAAGTCTGAAATAAGTGTCTGGATTTAGCATTGGCAGTTCATTTTTACCCCCATTGTAGGCACTTCTATGCTTCTGGGAAGGATTCCAGAATGACCAATTATGTTAAAATATGTTTTACTAAGATACAGTGAGGCGTATAGTACAGAATCCCATGATGTGTATTAAATCCTTGCCCTCTTTCCTTCTAAGTGCGTCTTCAAATAAATCAACTTTAATGTCTAAAAGCTGGAAAGTGAGAAAACAGATTTTCCAGGTTTGGGATGGTGACATGGCCTCCTTGCTTATGATGGCAAGGCATCAGGACAGTGAAGTATTGTCTCGCTGAGGTTTGATTACTGGTCAGACTAGAAAGCTCAACAGATTCTTCTTCCACAGGAAAAAACAAAACAAAAACTAAAAATCAACACATAAACTCATTATATTAGAAATGTTTGACATGAAGCAACAAATGATTGTCACCTACATGCTGAAGTCGACCTTTGGAAAAGAAATGAGAGGAGATATGGGCAGTGAATATTCATATGAAAAAGAAAAGCATCTGAAATTTTAAATGAAAAGTCAAATGTCATTTTGAGTGGGATTTTTTATGTCTGTTAATATTCTGAAGATATTTCTTGAGCTGATGGTAAAACCTATGTAAAGTAGGATGAGAAGTCATTTATAATAAGTGGGTGTCTAAGGACTGTGTTTTTATGCAACTGAATTTGTTCCAAGGCAGATGAAACAGAGAGAGAACTTCAAGCTAGGATCAAATAATAAAAAGAACAATTGCCATTGATCTATCCTTCCAAATAGACAAAGGCAATACAAAGAATCACATCCCAGTGCCAAGAATTCCAGGGAACTTTTATCCTATAAAAGCTGAAAACTTATATTCTACTGTGGGAGGAAATATTCTAGGTTTTTACCTTGGAATTCACATTCCATTTTTAAATGATGTAAAATAATCTGTATAGAAATAAATAGGAACCAATTGTCTTGGTTTCAGTTTTTGATTTAGAAAATAATTTTCCAATCATGGGAAGAAAGCATAGTGCATAATGAAATATAAAATTAAGGTTTGCTTTTAATCGGAAGCTCACCTTTTCCTTTTGTTTTTATTTGCCTTAAAATATTCATAAGGGGGGGGCAAGAAGACAGTAAAAGCGCTAGTAAACTGTAATTCAATGTTGTTGCAGTACCACATTTATTATTCTAAAATTCTTGTATTATTTTATTAAGCTACCATGTTTGTTGAATTTAGGTGAGAATGTGTAAAACAAATATTGAGGGAGAAAAAAGAAGATTATGTTAATTAGTGATGTTTGAAATTTAAATTAGACTTGATCTGAAAGCACTGGTAACTTTAGCCATTTTTGCCTACACTTAGAATTTTACTTACACTACTGAGATAAAACTGCATTTATTAATTTACACACAGTGCATTCAAAAGGAACCGTAAAAATGTGATATTCTTTCCTCTCCATAGTGTTCCATTTGTGAACATTGGTGTGCACAGTAGGTGGGATATGCCACAAAAGAAATATAAAATTTTGGTCAAGTGTTTCTGTGATGGTGACTCTGAGGCATCTAACCATAGGAACACTACTTGATAATCCATCTTTACAAAAATTTTATTAGAGGAGAACAGGAACAAACTCCATAGCCAGGTTCCCTGTAATTGGACTTTCATTAGGTATGGAACATAAAAAGTGCTAGCTGAGAGACTTCACTTTCTACTGGTAAGGTAACCAACTGTACCAGTTTCCCTGTGACCAAGTGTTTTCCCTGCGGATGTGGGACTTTCAGTGCTACAACCAGGACAGATCTTGGAAAAAAAAAGAGATGGTTGGTGTGGCAGGCTGAATTCTAAGATGATCCTTAAGACTTCGATGTACACACCCTATATGATTCCCACTCCTTGTGTATGGGCAGGAACTGTGAATGGGATATCACTCTCATGATTAGATTACTAACTAGTTGATTTTTAATACTTAATCACAAGGGAGATCATCATGGGTGGGTGTGGCCTGATCAGGTTGGCCGTTTATAAAGGGACTGAACCATTCCTGTAAAGAGAGTCCTCCTGCTGACCTTGAAGAAGCCAACCACCATGAGTTCTACAGCCACAGCCCCAAATAACTGAACTCTTCCAAAAACCAGTGAGATTGGAGGAAGAACTTGAGCCGCAGATGAGATCACAGCTGCAGCCAACACCTTGATTTCATCCTGGTGAGTCCTTGAGCAGATGATCTAACTAACCTGTTCCTTCATATCTGACCTGTGGAACCTGTTGTTTCAAGCCACTAAATTTGTGGTAATTTGTTACACAGCAATAGAAAACTAATAGTATTGGGATTTTTTCTGCTCTAGAATGAAATAAATTTTATGAACTTGTCGCCAGTTCTTGGACCTTAAAGTGTCAATTTTCTTGAGTCATAACCTTATTGGCTGTAAGAATCATATGCTTGAAGAAAATGTGACAGAGTCAATTGCCATGTGTAGGCAACCAGCTGTAAGAGGAGGATGCAGAATGAGTGGAGGATGCCGGGATGGAATTAGATGGGAATGGTCTCTTAGCACTCAAGGAATGAGTGGCCTTCCATGTGGAGAGTGAGACTCAACTAGAATATACAGCAGGGAGAGGTAGCAAAATGAGGCACATTTTTATTAAGCAGTGTAAAGAGCAGTGATTTTCAAACCCTGATTGGCAACCAGTCAATGGGTTGTAAAATCAATTCAGTAGGTTACAACCAGCAATGCAAAATGTTATAGACTAGACTAGAATAGAAAATAAACAAATGCTTGCAGGTAGTAAGCATAAATATTGTTTTGTGAATTTTTGTTTCAGTTTTATATCTATCTACTGAGTTATAATGTAAAATAAGTCTCTTACTGGAGAGTTAAAACAATTTTGGAAAACACTTATATAGTGTAATGGCTTAGAACAGGGCTTCTCAACTCTGGCTGCACATTAGAATAATTTGGGGAAGTTAGTTTTGTTTTTTGTTTTATGATTGATACCTTGGCCCAACCACAGATTTAATTGAAATCTCTGGGAATTGGACCAGTTATTTATATTTTTCTAAAAAAAAGTGATTTTGATTGCAGTGGAATTTGAGAACTACTGGATTAGAACATGGGATCCTGTATACTTGGGTAAAGTGCATACTCCTTAAAAAGCCCCAGTTTCCACATTTGTAAAATCGGGTAAATAGTACCTACCTCATAGAGGTGTTATAGAGTGAAATGGAGAACATAGCCCAATTTGTAGCACAGAGTAACAGTTCAGTAAACAAGTACTTGTGTTTAATCTATACAGTGATTTTAGAACCATTACAGATTGGTTGGGAAGACGCCATAGGACCACACATACATAGTCTCAGATTCAAGTTCTCCATACTCCAGGACTTAAGATAATGGGGCTCAGGACCTGTATGGCTGAATCCAGGACTATGCCTTCTGTGGAAGTAACAGTGTTTCCAACACAGAGGTTCTGCTCAATATGGAAAACCAAAGATGAGGTCAAGAACTGAGTGCCACCCAGCAGGTCTGTGACCTTCCCCCACCTCACCACCCCCCCCAACCAGGGTTAGGAGCTCCTCATCCTCCCTTTTCTCCATCCAAGACTTCCTCAGTGAAGTACCAAGGTCCCCAAAGCCAATGCACATTGTGTCCCTGTCCTCACTTTGGCAGCCAGCTCTGCTGGTGACCCAACATTCCACCCTGAGGCTCGATCAAGGTGAATGTGCAGCCTGCGTTGACTACCCACCATTAATGCAGGGAAACGTCATCATTGTCTCTTTGTCTCCCTGTGTGTTAGAGTCTGGATGTTTTTGGCATTCTGTGAAGGTCTTGGCTCACTGGAGGAATAATATATGCTTTTTTTTATTTCTACAATATCAAAACAGGTTTTGTCAAAGCAGGAAACCTCATGTTCTGTTCTGTTTTGTTTTATATGTTCTTTTACAAAATAAACTGAGCAGGTGTCTTGGGGACATATTCATAGGGGAAAAAGAACCCCATGAATGCCATCTCAGAAAACAATGATACACAAAATTAAGATACAGAAACTTGTCAGAAGCATGGCTCCAGTTCCCTAAGGTAATATTGTACACTAAAATTGCATTGTCCTCACATGATGGAGCTCTGCTAGGTCTGGAAAAATAGTGAAAACTTTCCCATACTCCAAAGTTTTTATCTTTGGGACCTGCCTTAACTTTCTGAAATAATTTATACTGACAATCAATGCATTTTGCCCTTTTAATTCTTGAACAAAATAAAGAACTGAAAACTCATCTGGGGAAAAAGTGACTCCTGTTTTCCGGTACTCCATAAAGCTCATATCCTGAGTGCTTCCTAGTTCCCAAATCACCTGCTAGGCACTGTATAGACTTTAACTCACTTGATTATTACAACAAGCAAGTGAGGAAAGGATCGTTATTTCCATTTTGGAGATGAAAAAATGAGGCTCAGAGTGATGAAACAATTTGTATAAGATCAGAGAGGCAGTGAGTTGCAGAGCTGAGACATTGTATTAGTGAGAGTACTCTAGAGAAACAGAACCAATAATGTGTGCTTATTAATAGAAAGAGATTTATTATAAGGAATTGGCTCAGACAATTATGATGGCTGGCTAGTCCAAGTCTGCATAGTGGGTCAGCAGGCTTGAGACTCAGGAGAGCCAATGGTGCAGATGAAGTCCAAAGACAGGCTGCTGGATAATTCTCTCTTGCTCTGGGAGGGTTTGTTTTTGTTTGTTCTATTCAGGCCTTCAACTGATTAAATGAGGCCCATCCACATTAAGAAGGATGATGTGCTTACTCAAAGGCCACTGATTTAAATGTTATTCTCATCCAGAAACACCCTCCAGGTTCACACATAAAAATAACCTGCACAGATATGAAACCAGAAATTCTGATTACAGAGCTCTTTGTATATTTGAGCACTTAACATGCAAATGTCTATTATTAAGTATTTCCTATGTGTTATTTAAGCCTCATAACAATCTTATGAGGTCAGTACTATTTTTTTTTTTTTTTTTTTTTTTTTATTTTTTGAACTTTTTTTTTTTTTTATTCACACACACACACACTGTATTTTATTTTTACAAGACATAAATAGACTGACACCAAGCATTGTACATGGATGACCACAACAAAAGCAACAATGATTGCAATTACCAAACATGAAACACACTCATACTATGTCATAATATTGACATTCAGTCCAGTAATCCTCCACTGTAACAGCTCCTTTACTTTGCAGTGAAAATTGATTTGTATATTCTTTGCCTCTGAGGTCAGTACTATTATTATCCTTATTTTACAAATAAAAAGAGTGAGGATTAGAGAGACTAAGAAACTTGCATATAGTTACACAGCAAGTAAATGTTAAAACTGGGATTTGAATGCAGGTTTTCTAAATAAAAATGGTGTTCTTCCTCTTTTACCATACTGCCTCCAAAGTAGTTTGAAGTGATTGGGATATTTTTTAATAAGAAGTAGTTGAGTAAATACTAGTTATATAAATAATCTATAGGTGGTTTTATTAAAATTCAATTTATATATATATATATATATATATATATATATATATATATATATATATATATATATATATAGAGTAACTGCTTTCCTTTAAGAAACCCTGTGCTATTTGTTGCACTGTGGAGATACCAATAAAAAGTTAATATATAGTGACCATGTATGTGTTAAGTCCTCTTCTAAAGGTTTTACATGTGCTATGATTGTCCCCATTTTACAGATAAGAGAATTGAGACATAGAGATGTGAGTGGCAGAGCCAGAACTTAAACCCAGGCAGTCTGATTCTGGAGCCTGGTCTTTTCACCTGTACAATATACTCCCTCTGTTAGTGGCACACAATTTTGCAGAATTACTACTAATAGTAAGCATGAAAAATCAGGACACAGTATTTCCAGTACATCTGTGAAAGTTATAGAGCCATAAAGAAAAGAAAACTAAAAACAGTTAGGGAGGCTTCAAAAATATAACTAAGGCTCAACATCACTAATCATCAGGGAAATGCGAATCAAAACCACAATGAGATATCACCTCATGCCTATCTGAATGGCTATTACCAAAAAGACAACAAATAACAAATGTTGGCGAGGGTATGGAGAAAAGGGAACACATGCATTGTTGGTGGGAATGTAAATAGGTGCAGCCACTATAGAAAACAGTATGGAGGTTTCTCAAAAAGTTAAAAATAGAACTAGCATATGATCCAGGAAATCCATTCCAAAGAAAACAAAAACAATAATTCAAAAAGTTATATGCACCCTTATGTTCACTGCAACATTATTTACAATAGCCAAAATATGGAAGCAACCAAAAAGCTTATATATATTCCATTATATATATATAATGGAATATTACTCAGCTTTAAAAAATGAAATCTTGCCATTTGCAACAACATGAATGGACCTAGAAGACATTATGCTAAGTGAAATGTCATACAAAGAAAGACAAATGCCATATGATTTCACTTATATGTGGAATCTAAAAAAAACAAAACAAACATAACAAAAAAAGCAGAGAGATAGGTACAGAAAACAAATAGGTGAGGGAGATTAAGTACAAACTTTCAGTTACAAAATAAATGAGCCATGAGTATGAAATGTATATCATGGGAGACATAGTCAATAATAATGTAATATCCTTGTATGGTAACTAGACTTATTGTAGTATTCATTTTTTTTTTTCTTAAAGAAGATTTTTTTTTAAAATTTTTATTTATTTATTTATTTATTTATGGCTGTGTTGGGTCTTCATTTCTGTGCGAGGGCTTTCTCTAGTTGTGGCAAGCGGGGTCCACTCTTCATCGCGGTGCGCGGGCCTCTCACTGTCGCGGCCTCTCTTGTTGCGGAGCACAGGCTCCAGACGCGCAGGCTCAGTAATTGTGGCTCACGGGCCCAGCCGCTCTGCGGCATGTGGGATCTTCCCAGACCAGGGCTCGAACCCGCGTCCCCTGCATTGGCAGGCAGACTTTCAACCACTGTGCCACCAGGGAAGCCCAGTATTCATTTTTTAATGTGTAGAAATATCAAACCACTATGTTGTGTACCACGAACTAACATAGTGTTATAGGTCAATTATATTGCAAAACAAACAAACAAAAAACCTCATAGAAAAAGAGATCAGATTTGTTATTACCAGAGGTGGGGGTTGGGGGTAGGTGGAATTGGACGAAGGTATGAACTTCCAGTTATAATTAAGTACTAAAGATATAACGTACAACATAATAAACATAATTAACACTGTTATATGTTATATATGAACGTTTTTTAAAGAGAGTAAATCGTAAGTGTTCTCATCACAAGGAAAAAATTTTTTTTTCTTTTATTTTGTTTCTATGTGAGATGAAGAATGTTCGCTAAATTTACTGTGGTAATCATTTCATGATGCATGTAACTCAAATTACTATGCTGTACATCCTATACAGTGCTGTATGTCAATTATATCTCAATAAAACTGGAAGAAAAAATTAAAAATTAAATAGGAAAATATATATATATATAACTAAAGCTCCTAGAGTGGATATAATTTTAGATAACGATTCCATATTTCTAACTGATGGTGAAAAAAAAGATGTCTCCTTTCTGGAGACATTTAAAATTGCATAGTGCACTAGACAATAGCCCTTAGGAAAAAGTCCTCAAGTGTAAAGGTACAGGAAAGAATTCTATTCGTAAAACTAAAAGATCTGAGTTCTTTGTTATAATTTGTCTTTTATTTGGACATTTATATGATTTTAAAAACTAGTGATTCTTTTATATGGTCTCAGGTTTTGAAACCTGTGACAGAAGGCTAAGTCCTTTTCATTTAATGCTCTTCTGAAGATTATTACTTATATTGATATTTTAATTTAGGTCAGAAATTTGGTTAAATATGAGAGCATTTTGTTCGAGAAAAGGAGTAAAAAGAACAGATGGAAATTATGAAGTCCATCACAGTCAAATTCTATGTATTCATGCACTTATTGACGTCTGTGATCTTTAATGACAGTATTATAGTATCCATAGTCAACACTGTTCCCATCTGTTTATATGTTCTGTGAAAAATTGATACACTTTGGAAATATGGAGAACTGCCTATTCCCTTGTTTTGTTATATCAATGCATTAGATTTCTCCCTCACATATTATTTGCATATTTATGTTTAATCTGTGCATACTTATTTCATTCTCTCTCACACAAACCCACACGTACACACACACACACACACACACACACACACACACACACACACACATGCACAAAAAAAGGATGAATCCAAAACGGTAAACAGAGATAACAGAGATTAATAGGATGGGAAAGAAAACTTTTTGCAATGAAGGTTTTCTTTTTTTTCTTTGCAGTATAGACTACTTTGCTTGTAAGGAATTGGCTTCAGGTATTTATGTGCCTCCAGCCCCCACTGGACTTTCACAGACTTTCCTTTCAGCAATTCTTATCAAATGGAAAGGATTAAAATGGTTTAATAACATCGTGCCCTTAATAAACATCACCAGTAACAACATTCCACTGAGGAAAGAGAAACATTGAGCTACAAAACAAAACGAGAAACTCAAATCAGGTGCTATAGCAAGAAAGGGCAGAGAACCATATTATTAGTAAAAATCCTGGAGTAACAGCATAAGTGGTAGTTGATTTGGTATTCTCTTTCAAGTTTTCAGCCCTTAGAAAGATGAGACAATTACCCTCTTCTACAATTCTAAACTGTAACATTTGCTGCTCCAGCTCTTTGGGACTTATGTAGTTTACTGTTGCAAATACGCACTTATGTATCTGCTATTAGTTTTTGTTTCCTTCATTATTAGCTTCATGGTTTTATAAGCAGGTATTCACTTGGGGAAAAAGAGATAAAAATAGAAATAAAGCAAGAAAGCAAGGAAGGAAGGAAGGGAGGGAGAAAGGGAGGAAGGGGGAAAGAAAGAAAGAGAGGGAGGGAGAAAAGGATATAAGAGAGAAAGTAGGGAAAGAAGAAAACCAATGAGTGTTATTACAAATGAGGTGAGGAGAGCTTAGTAGTTTTCTTTATTTTTTGTAAATTGAAGGGTTTTTTGTTTGTTTTATTGTTTTTTCTTTTTCTTTATCTTTTTTTTTTTTTTTACAAAGGTATGTTATCCATAAGCTGTTGTATATTTGGAGAACTATTATTAATGATACCCTACAAGTATTCCTTCCATAGGAAAAGGCATTAAGTTTTACAAGGGAGTACATTTCTTCTTTTGCCCCTTTCCTCACCCAAGAAAGCAGCAACAGTAAGGGGCATTTCTTTTTCATGATTTTATCTCTAATTACACAGGTAATTGCTAAAACTTAGTAGTTTGCATTGGCTCTAGGTGTATTTTATCCTAGGTATCCTGCAAAGGCTATCTCTGCAGGGTGTCCTTTAGTTAGGACACATATGAGAGAGAGATATGCTATGGTTTAAGTTATGAACTGTTCCATAAATTCTAATGCAAACTACAGCAATCACAGAGGATTTACTATAGAAGTAACTAACTCTAGCAGAGATCTAAGCTAAAGACGAACCCCTATTTCTTTTCTGCCGTATTGAGCAGTTAGCTCTCTTCATGGGATATTAGTACCTGTCCTTTTTTCTTTGGCAAAACAGAGAGTATCTGGTAATAAACAGGCTCCCACAGTCTGGATTCATGGCTTCACCCTTGTTTCCAGCTCCCTCTATGGGCTTCTCAGCAAGGGGTTTCTCACATCTGGCACTATTGCCTCAAGCATTTGTACCACACTACTGGAGGTTACTAATTACTCTTAAGATTTGACCCTTGAAGGCTGAGGGAAAAGGGACAGGTAATTGAATTCCTCCCATGCTCCCAAATCTAGTGCAAAGTTCTCATACATTATTTTAAAAAAGCATGTCTAGTTGGTCAACCAACACAATCTCAACTACTACTCGTATCTTCCTCACCATTTTAAGAAATATATAAATATATTATTAACTATACAAAATAACAGT
Source organism: Balaenoptera musculus (assembly GCF_009873245.2). Classification (NCBI taxonomy): domain Eukaryota; kingdom Metazoa; phylum Chordata; class Mammalia; order Artiodactyla; family Balaenopteridae; genus Balaenoptera; species Balaenoptera musculus. The sequence continues at coordinate 83,205,009 of NC_045806.1, read as the reverse complement.
GGTTGTAAGCCCAGGGTCATAATGAAATTTACTGAAGTCTAAATAATAGACAAGCCTAATACAAAGGAAAATTATAGTTCATATTCTCATTTTCTTTTTCTATATACTGTGGACTCTTATAAAATCTGTGTAACATTTGAAAATATTTGAACAGTTACAGATTTGGCCAGCCACTAGAGAGGTATGTATATATTAAGGGAAATCATCTGTGAGAGAAAGAGACACACTGATAGAAGCAGAACTCCTGTCAAGAAGAGAAAGATAAGATGAAAAAAAGTTTAAAATTAATTCCAAAGAGACCAAAGACCATAGCTCACTCCTTCCTATCCTCCTCCACCATTCCTAAATGTATTGTCTGGGAAATCACACTATGTTTGATTTTGAAAAAATAGACAGTGAAAGTGAGAACAATTGAGAATCTTCTAAGAGCTCCCAACATTCTTTTAAAAGTAAAGTTATATTTCTGATACAATCAGGGTCCAAAACACTGCAGTATTCTATACAGCTTGATGAAGGAGAAACATGGTTCTTTCCTTACACACATCCTGCATGAAAAATAAACCCATTAATTAAGACATTAGAGAAATTATTTCACAGCCTGTATGGAGGCCACATACTGTAGTGTTGTCAAAAATGATAATTTTTATTCTTTTACCAAAAGGGAGATAGGTTAAATTCAACATAAAATTGGAAGTTTATGCTTGGTTGAAAACACATCTATTTGTGAAAATGCCATTGAGCTCTGATGAACACAAAAAACCATTTTTTTCTGTAGGGTATTTCCTGGGCTGGGGAATGAAAGGCTGGAATCTGGGCTAGGTTACAAAAATGAACACCTGAGACTCCACTTCAGGAAAACTTTAATCTTCTTGAGATTTCAGAGAGATAAAGATATTAGTAAGTGGCCAGATGCTGGTATTGAAAGCTAGATTGCCTTTGCTATCCAAGTAATCTGTCTTTATTTGAATAGCTGGCAAATACTTTCCTGACAACTATCAGGGCACTTCTGGAAGTGTTTATGAGTGACACATTTTATTCATCAAGAACTTAATGGATGTTACTGCGATTGCCAAACTAAGATTATACACAGAAAACCACAGTGAAGGAGAGGGATTTTTTTCCTCTGTAAACATTTTCTTTTCTCTTCTTCCTTTTTTTTTTTTTTCTCACATGGCTTTCTTTTGTTGTGGTAATGCAAAGCACAACATGCCTTGTAAAAAGAGCTGTGAAGGGGATCGGGGATTAGTTCTCATAAAGAAAAAAATAATGTAGAGAATCCTCCAGGTGACAAAATAAGTAATGAGACACGTTAGGCTGCATTATTACTCCTTCTTCAAAATCCTTCAACTGTATATTGTGCACACAATTGTAAATCTAGTTTAGAGGAAACAGACAATCCCTTTTGTGGGAAAAAATAACTTTTGAATGGTACATGTATTCTTTGCTGATTAGAGACTCACATGTTTCTGGAGTTTTGGAAGAAGAAACAATATGATTGACCAAATTAGTCCAAAATAATTGGATCCTAGAATATTGTTTAAAATTTTGTTCTAATGTAAAGGAAATATTTGAGAAATATTGAGAATAGTAGTATGGATTGTTAAATAATTGGTCATTTGGCCAAAGTCCTTTATATACCAGTTGCTATAGGAATGTGTGGGCTTTTCTGATAGTAGTAATGGATGTCTTAGATTTTAAATAAATTCTTCACGACAAGGAAACAGGGCTCCTTAGAGAAATGGCTGATTCCAGGATTGGGTCACTGAAAGTACTAATGAGCCTAGAACATTTAGCTATATAAGAAAGTATGGAAATGCTCAAAAATTAATGGGAACTTGTCTAAAGGACAGAGGAGCCAAGTTGAAGGATCTTCTAATGCCCAATGTTGAAACCATTAAAGCAATAAAATGAATAATTAAAACAATGGAATATAACTTGTGAATAAAGGAAATATCTTGGAGTCCACATTGATAAATGTGAATAATTTAATAAAACTAAATGGGAAAGAAAAGAAAACTTTTTCTTAATATAGTATTCTAATTGCTAAATGCAAAATAAATGATGGAACTGGAAAACTGTCATTTGGTATGCAATAATTGCCATAGACAAGGATCATCAGTGGATGCTGAAATTAGTAGACAAAAATATGCATACTATAGGGATGTTTATACAAGATAGTTACTTATTAAAGGAAAATGGAGTAATTTTACAGTGAAGAAATCTGAAAGACACCACCTTAACTAAGTAATCAAAGTTAAAAGTACCATAATATGACACATCAGTATCATATATCTTCTGATATGATGCACTGAAAAGGGCACAGTTTTCACTTCTGGGGTGTTATTGTCAAAAACATGTAACCTGGCTATAAACATAAGGAGACATTAGACAAACTGAATTAATATTTTATAAAATAACTAGTCAGTATTCTTAAAAAATGTCAAAGTCATTGTTTTAGGCTGAATTGTGATCCCCCCGCAAAGTTCATTGTTGAAGTTCTAACCCCTAGTACCTTAGAATTTGACTATGTTTGGAGATAGGACCTGTACAGAGGTAATTAAGGGAAAATGAAATCTTATGAGTGGGCTTTAATTTAAATGACTGGTGTCCTTAAAAGAAAAGATTATGACACAGAGAGGGCACAGAGGGAAAACTACGTGAGGACACTGGAGGAGGATGGTAATCTACAAGCCTAGGAGAGATATCTCAGAAGAAAGCAACCCTGATAACACCTTGATCTCAGTTTTCTAGGCTCCAGAACTGTGAGAAAATATTTCTCTTATATAAGCCACCAAGTCTGTTGTATTTTTTTTATGGCAGCCCTAGCAAATTAATACAGTCATGAAACACAAAACGAGATTGAGAAATTGTCCTATATTGGAGAATACTAAAAATACATGAACTAAATGCAATGTGAAATACTGGATTGGATCCTGGAAAATTAAAAGGATATTAGTGGCCCAATTGGTGATATTTAAATGAGGTCTGTAGATTAATTAAAGGTATTGTATCAGCATTAATGTCTTGATTTGGATAAGTGTATTATGGTTATGTAAGATGGTAAAGTTTGGGGAAGATGGGTGGAGAATATACAAGAATCCTTGTACCATTTCGCAAATTTTGCAAATCTGAAAATATTATAAAATTAAAAGTTAAAAATTGTTTAATAAGAAGAATATTCTAAAACCAGGATATTACTTTCACATATTGCTTGAAAGATGTTTGTTGGAAGAATTTATTTTTGTGATTTTGGATACGACTTTTGTCATGATTCTGGGAAGGAAATAATTACCTGTTTTCCTTGTTCACTTCCTCCTTGAAGTGTCTTTATTTTCCAGAACTGAATGAGTATTTTGTAATACCTCTACAGAAGAAGAATCTCCATATCTCACATTTCATTGTACATTTCATTAAATTCATTTAAGCTGCTCTAGTTGATGTCCAGGGAGTACAGTCACATGAGTACAAGTTTATTATAAAATAATTTATAATTAATGAGTATTAAGTATGCTTTTGCACCATTTAATTCAGTAAATATTTATTGAGCATTTAATATGTGCAAGACCTTGTGGACAGAGAGACAAACAAAAGATAATTCTTGCCCAACAGGAATTTACAATCTAGGAGGAGAGAGAGAGAAGAGAATGGAGGGAAGATAAAATAAATTCTATTGCATATCTACTAAGGGCATCTATTTTGGATAGACACTATTAACTTCAATTTTACAAGTATGGAAACTAAAATTCAGGGAAATCTTTCTGGCGGTAATAAAATATTAGTTGACACCTAAAGGAAGAGATAGAATTGGAGACATGGTTAAGGGAGAAATTGTGTTCCAGGAAAAGCATTTACAATGACTTAGGGGCACTGAGATCATGCTGTATTTAAAGAACTTAAGAATTTCAGTATGGCTTTAAGTATGGAATGTTTGTAGGTTAGTGGCAGGATATGAACCTTCTTCAGTAGGCAGCATCTTGTAGCAGGGCATTGCATACTATTCTAAGAATTAAACTTTGTCCTAATATAACAGAAAGAGGAATCCATGAGTTCATGCTGATCATAAAGAGGTGAATGATTAATAAATACATATTAAGAAAGGTGGGGAAGTACTTTCTTAGAGAAGAATGCTTACTAATAAATGTGAAGGACATGATAGTATTGGGAGGGGAGCAGAAATCATCATTGTATAACCACCATCATAAATATTGTTTCAGGCAAAAATCATCAGTGGTTGTGAAATCTGGGAGGAGAGGTGAGAGATTGATGAGGAGCAGGGTAATGGCATGACGTCAACGTGTCTTTGCAAAGAGATATTATTAGTTACAAGGGAAAAGCTAGTAACTACATAATGGAGAAACCTGACAACGCCTTGACCAGGTGACCAAAATTAACATCATCAATAAATCACAGATTGTCATTGTATGCCTCCAATTGTGACAATTTGAGAAGATGAGGACAGAGCATTATGTACTATTCTGGCTGTGGATACAGAAGATAGATGATAGATAGATAGATAGATAGATAGATAGATAGATAGATAGATAGATAGATAGATAGATATAGATAGATAGGTAATGGAAGGAAGGAGAGAGGGTACACATGAAGCAAAAATTTTAATTTGGAAAATCTAGGTAAAATCTATGTGGGAGTTCTCTGTATTATCCTTGATATATTTTTGGTAATTTTAGAATTATTTCAAAATAAAAAAATGTGTATGAGAGAGTAGATCTTAAATGTTCTCACCACAAAAAACGAAATGGTAATTATGTGCCATGATGGAAGTGTTGGCTGATGCTGTGGTGGTAATCATTTTGCAATATATAAGTGTATCAAATCAACAAGTTGTGCACCTTAAACTTACACAATGTTATATGTCAATTATATCTCAATAAAACTAAAACAAAATTTGCACGTGGGAGACACAACTAACCCTGAACTATAGCTCCCTCAATAAAGAACTGTTTATTTTAGAATACATTATTAAAAAAGGGAAAGTTTATAAAGCACAGAAACAACTCTTCTTTCCCTTCTCTCTCTAATTATATTTGTTAAAAGCAATCTGTAGTATAAGTAACTTATTAATATTATTAATTAACTTTCATTATGCTTAGGTTTTTATATAAATTTTGCATGATCATTTTTATTTTTCCTTATAACACTCCTGTGATTGAGATGTATACATTTTTCACCTTGCTGTTGATACAAATCAAGGTGCAAAACAAGGTTTTCTTGGATATTCAAATGTAAAATTAGTGTTCCTATTAATTTCACATTTTGACATAATTAATTTTGTTTTTTGACACCCTGATTTTGTAGGAGTGAACTGAATGCAGTTCTTTTTTTTTTTTTTTTTTTTTTTAAACACCATAAAATTTATTCTCTCACAGTTCTAGAGGCCAGAAATTTAAAAGCAAGGTGCTCTATGGGAGAATCCTCTTGCCACCCCCAGTTTCTGGTGGCTCCTGGCACTCCTTGGCTTGTGGCACACTAACTCCAGTCTCTGCCTCTGTCTTCACGTGACCTTCCCTGTGCCTCTGTCTCAAATCTCCCTCTCCTTTCTCTTATAAGCACACCACTCAGTCCATTTAGGGCCCATCCCAAATCCAGGGTGACGCCATTAAATTAGATCCCTAATGTAATTACAACTACGAACACCCGATTTCCAAATAACGTCACATTTACAGGTACCAGGGATCTGGACTTGGGCATATCTTTCTGGAGGACACATTTATGTACTGGGCTTCAGCTGTACCTGAAAATTTTTTTGTTTGTTTGTTTTTTTAACATCTTTATTGGAGTATAATTGCTTTACAATGGTGTGTTATTTTCTGCTTTATAACAAAGTGAATCAGTTATACATATACATATGTTCCCATATCTCTTCCCTCTTGCATCTCCCTCCCTCCCACCCTCCCTCTCCCACCCCTCTAGGTGGTCACAAAGCACAGAGCTGATCTCCCTGTGCTATGCGGCTGCTTCCCACTAGCTATCTATTTTACGTTTGGTAGTGTATATATGTCCATGCCACTCTCTCACTTTGTCACATCTTACCCTTCCCCCTCCCCATATCCTCAAGTCCATTCTCTAGTAGGTCTGTGTCTTTATTCCTGTCTTGCCACTAGGTTCTTCATAACCTTTTTTTTTTCCCCTTAGATTCCGTATATATGTGTTAGCATACTGTATTTGTTTTTCTCTTTCTGACTTACTTCACTCTGTATGGCAGACTCTAACTCCATCCACCTCACTACAAATAACTCCATTTCGTTTCTTTTTATGGCTGAGTAATATTCCATTGTATATATGTGCCACATTTTCTTTATCCATTCATCCGATGATGGGCACTTAGGTTGCTTCCATGTCCTGGCTATTGTAAATAGAGATGCAATGAACATTTTGGTACATGACTCTTTTTGAATTTGAATTCAAATTTGAATTTTCTCAGGGTAAAGAAGAGAATGCAGTTCTTTATTTTAATATTTTTTCATGTATTTAGGTTTGGAGTCATTTGTGATAACATCCTATAAGTAAACTGTCACATTTCATTTCAAACATGGATTGTGGTCTAGAATCCAGCAGGCATACTTGGCTTCATTCTCAATATAGTTTTTATATGAAATTCTAAAACTGCTTTTTCATTATGTATCTTTGGCTCTTCTCCAAATAGTTCATTGAACCATTCGTCTATCTCTGTTGTTAGAGTATCAATTTAATATGAGATAGTGATTAATATTGTACATTGGGGAACAAGGCTCAGAATTAAGAAGGGAAAAGTGTAAGCAGCAGAGAATGTTACAAACAAATGTGTACATAGGAAGGCATATGAAATTGAACCTTAGATACACTAATTTGTTTTGTGGTCCTGGAACTTGCAACGTTCCAATATAATCTGCCAAAGAGAGTTGTATGTTAACATTACATTTTTTTCTCCTTCCTACTTTACCTGAGACCACCAGCTGCTACTCAACACATTTCTCTGGATGAGAATAAAACTCATAAAATAAAAGATTCCAGTATTTCTATTCACTCTCTATACTCACAGTCCTCTCTAGCCAATTTTTTCTCTCAAATAATTCATTCTGCCTGGAATCTTGGGAAATATATGATCCTTTTTTGCATATCTAGAGAGTTGGTTTCAACTCTGCCTGCTTCATCCTAAAATGCCTTTGCTTCCAGCCTGAAACTAAAAAAATTCTATCTGAATGAGTGGCCTTTCTGAATATTCATTGGCTACTTTGACAAGATGCTAGTTTCCTGAAACTTCTGTGATTTTATTCCTTATTAATATCTCTGGGATTTTTTTTTTCTACCACGCAGAGGGGGAAAGGGTGCATAATTTTAGATTCCTGAGTTTTTCTTTTCATCTTCCCTTTTAGTTTAAACTTGTCTGGTGTGGTAGTAAACACTTCCCCTTTCTCCAAGGAGTCATTAAGAAACTCCAAGTTTCCATGATTGAAGCAGTAATCTTCCCTACCATCTCTTTTAAGATGGTAGGTTGTTATAACACATTCAGTCAGAGGATATTATCTACTGTGGTTTTTACTGATTCTAGCCACCTGCATTACCCTCCTGCTTCCTTTTATTTTCTCATGTCATTCATTGCTTTAATCATCTCCTTTTTTTCCTCTTTGCACACTTTCTTTTAAATACCACAGGTAGGAGATTGTATAGTTCTTTCCTTACCCCCAAAAGATTTGGAGACTTTCTATTTTTCCCCCTTGAGAATCTTTTTGGTCCTACTTGGGAAGTGGATTAATCCAGCTGTCAATTCACCTAATTGCTATGAAAACCTGATGGAGTCTTACGTGCCAATCCATTTCAGTCAGTGACTTTAAGTCTCAGGAAATTTTTTTTTTCGTTTTTTTAATTTACTTTTTAAAAGTAATTTAATATTCTGAGCATATTTTTCTAATAGATCTTTATTGGAGTATAATTGCTTCACAGTATTGTCTTAGTTTCTGTTGCAAAACAAAATGAATCAGCCATATGCATACACATGTCCCCATAGCCCCTCCCTCTTGAGCCTCCCTCCCATCCTCCCTATCCCACCCCTCTAGGTCATCGCAAAGCACCAAGCTGATCTCCCTGTGCTATGCTGCTGCTTCCCACCAGCCAACTATTTTACATTCAGTAGTGTATATACATTGATGTACTCTCACTTCGCCCCAGCTTTGCCCTCCCACCCCATGTCCTCAGGTCCATTCTCTATGTCTACTTCTTTATTCCTGCCCTGCAACTAGGTTCATCAGTACCATTGTTTTTTGATTCCATGTATTTGCATTAGCATATAGTATTTGTTTTTCTCTTTCTGGCTTACCTCACTCTGTATGACAGACTCTAGGTCCATCCACCTCACTACAAATAACTCAATTTCATTTCTTTTTATGGCTGAGTAATGTTCCATTGTATATATGTGCCACATCTTCTTTATCCATTCATCTGTCGATGGACATTTAGGTTGGTTCCATGTCCTGGCTATTGTAAATAGTGCTGCAATGAACATTATGGTACATGACTCTTTTTGAATTATGGTTTTCTCAGGGTATATGCCCAGTAGTGGAATTGCTGGGTCATATGGTAGTTCTATTTTTAGTTTTTTAAGGAACCTCCATACTGTTCTCCATACTGGCTGTATCAATTTACATTCCTACCAACAGTGCAGGAGGGTTCCCTTTTTTTTCACCACAACTTTTCCAGCATTTATTTTTTCTAGATTTTTTGATAATGGCCATTCTAACTGACATGACTTGATACCTCATTTTGACTTGCCTTTCTCTAATAATTGTAGTTTTGGCTTGCCTTTCTCTAATAATTAGTGATGTTGAGCATCTTTTCATGTGCCTCTGGGCCATCTGTGTCTCTTCCTTGGTGAAATGTCTATTTAGGACTTCCACCCATTTTTTAACTAGATTGTTTGTTTTTCTGATATTGAGCTCCATGAGCTGTTTGTATATTTTGGAGATTAATCCTCTGTTGTTTCATTTGCAAATATTTTCTCCCATTCTGGGGATTGTCTTTTTGTCTTGTTTTTGGTTTCCTTTGCTGTGCAAAACCTTTTAAGTTTAATTAAGTCCGATTTGTTTATAAAGGCCATGTATGACAAGCTCACAGCAAGCATCATACTCAATGGTGAAAAACTGAAAGCATTTCCACTAAGATCAGGAGCAAAGCAAGGATTTCCACTCTCACCACTCTTATTCAATATAGTTTTGGAAGTCCTAGTCACAGCAATCAGAGAAGCAAAACAAATAAATGAATACAAATTGGAAAAGAAGAAGTAAATCTGTCACTGTTTGCTGATGACATGATAGTATACATAGAAAGTCCTAAAGATGCCACGAGCAAACTACTAGAACTAATTAATGAATTTGATAAGGTTGCAGGTACAAAATTAATGAACATAAATCTCTGGCATTCTTATACACCGACAATGAAAAATCAGGAAGAGAAATTAAGGAAACACTCCCATTTACCATTGCAACAAAAAGAATAAAATAACTAGGAATAAACCTGCCTAAGTAAGCAAAAGCCTTGTACACAGAAAACTATAAAACAGTGATGAAAGAAATCAAAGATGATATAAACAGATGGAGAAATATACCATGCTCTTGGATTAGAAGAATCAATATTGTGAAAATGACTGTACTACCCAAGGCAATCTACAGTTTCAATGAAATCCCTGTCAAATTACCAATGGCATTCTTCACAGAATTAGAACAAAACATTTTACAATTTGTATGGACACACAAAAGACCCCGAATAGCCAAAGCAATCTTGAGAAAGAAAAATGGAGCTGGAGGAATCAGGCTCCCAGACTTCAAACTATACCACAAAGCTATAGTAATCAAGACAGTATGGTACTGGCACAAAAACAGAGATACAGATCAATCGTACAGTATAAAATGCCCAGAGATAAACCCACGTGCATATGAGCACCTAATTTATGACAAAGGAGGCAAGAACATACAATGGAGAAAAGACAGCCTCTTCAATAAGTGGTGCCGGGAAAACTGGACAGCTACATGTAAAAGAATGAAATTAGAACACTCCCTAACACCATACACAATAATAAACTCCAAATGGAGTATAGACTTAAATGTAAGATCAGACACTATAAAACTCTTAGAAGAAAACATAGGAAAAACACTCTTTGACATAAATCACAGCAAGATCTTTTTGACCCACCTACTACAGTAATGGAAATAAAACAAAAGTCTCAGGTATTTTCATCATGGGATACAGCTTTATTTTGTATAGTACTTGTCATACAAGGCAAATCAGGAGGAACTGTGAAGAACAACATAATACAAGGCAGCACATCATCTCAAACTAGTTCTTCTGAAACTATAGACTTGTCACCTCATAATCTAGAGGGATTGGGGACATGAATGAAAGACATTAAATGAAAGCAACATGATTTTAGCACATCCGAAAAAAGGTTACTGTGGTAGGAAGCAAAGAAGCCTGTTCGTTAGCATCTTTACTGTGCAACTGGACCATCATGCTCTTTGTTGCCCTAAGTTAAATTACAGGCTTGCAGATGAAATGTGAAATTATTGAATGTGACCATCCTCCCTAGCACTTTAGATAAACGCAGTGAAATTTGTGCCAGTGGCTTGACAATTGGAATATTCCACTCTCAGATAGGCCTCCTGCAGTTTCACTTGCATACATCTTTGCTACCTCATCTGAATATCCCAATTTCTGGTTGTTTCACAAAGCAGTATGGGATTTTTCAGCCTGAAGTATCTGTGGCTCAGCAACTTGGTGTTAACTTGCAGCTCAACAGACCAGCCTGTGACAGGAGCAGCTGACAGCCTTGGGGGCCTGCCAACTCTGCCACTGTGTATACAGGCTGCAGCTGATTGGGTCGACCCAAATTTCGGTGAATGCAATATTGACGTAGAGTGTGTAGGCACAAATCAAATGTCCATGGTAGATACTGATAACTAAAATCCAGAGAAGTCCTATTCCTTCAGCATTAAAAAGGCAAGAGCCAATGAATTTAAATCAGGAAGAAAAGAAAAAAACATAGTATCATAATGACTCCAATGCTTTTGTGCCTAGATTAAAGCCTCCAGTAATTTGTGATTTTGCCATGATGCTGTTATCTTAATATCCTGGGAAAAATTACCATAAGGAAATTCCATAAATTTGCCTGGTTAGACTGAATACCAACAAAGAAATGTATATTATTACATTAGAAAAAGAAGCTTATTTTTTCCTCACGTTTTTTACTGTGGGGTGAGATCTTGATGGCATTACAGTAACTAATTTGTTATCTTTACTATACAAGAGGTGAACAGATTAAACAAGGTAGCTTGCTATCTACCAGATAAGAGAGAAATGTATTTTCATTTTTCCTGATTATTATCTGTGCAGGTAATTATACTTCTTCTTTACACATAATTAAAGTGAAGGTTGATTTCAGTTCACTCTTCTCAGTGGTAAAATTATCAATTTAGTTCTCAACTAATTATTTTCTGTAGTATAGCACTGTTTCAGATCCCTGTCACAGTCCATTTAGCAAACACAAAATAGCTCTGAATTAGAGTTATCACAGCCTGGGACTTTTATACTATTAATATGTAGGGGAAAAATCTTTAGATGGATGTTATCCAAGCTGAAAATGAATTCTTTTCTAAGAATCCAATTGGTTTTTGTTTTTTCTTCATCTAGTTCTAAAATCTCTTGCCCATTTACAATCTCTGTTATTGGTAGTTTTTCTTCTATTTAATTTAAGGTTGTTTAATTCGTTCAAGTCCAACACAGCCTTTTCTTACCAAACAGTGAAGTTGAACAATTTATCATTTCTCTAGGTGTGTGCTGCATAGTTTTTCAAGTTTATAGGTGTTAGATGGTTATTTTTGGAAGCAGGAAAATCTTCTGCTGATACTGCACTGTAGAAATATGCACATAGTTTTAAAACAGTTTTAATCATGGAGAATTAGTGAACTCTCTTTGAAGAGAAACTCTACAATCCATTCTAATTATGTCCATGAGGCAGGGGACCCATTATAAACGAATCTTTGCTTTACAAAAGGAGCCAATGCCACTGACGTTCCCTTAAGAGATACATTTCGATGGTGCACTGTGAATACTATTTTGATGGCAAATTTTAACATACATATTCTTTTTAGCACCAGATCACCTTGCAGTACTAGATACCACTGCACTCCTGTGAAACTACAAGATTAGACAATAAGATGAATTTAAAGAGAGTTGACTTTGGAAATAAAACTGCTATATCCTGATTTTAGTGGACATCCCTGATATGAATTATTACTTCATCATGATACTGCTGATTGTTTTATTTAATGGTCCATATTGCTTTGTTTCTAGTAGTTGCTCAAAACTTTAGCTAAAATTAATCTTTTATACTCTGTTTGCTCTGTGAGTGATGTACTGTTATTGTTTTTGTTTGTTTTGTTTTGCATAATTGGGCCATGGCACAATGGAAGGTGAAATGATTTGGGTTTTTTTTTTTTCTGTTTCCTTTTAAAGTTTTTTTAAAAAATTTTTATTGGGATATAGTTGTTTTACAATGTTGTGTTAGTTTCTACTCTATAGCGAAGTGAATCAGCCCTATGTATACACATATCTCCTCTTTTTTGGATTTCCTTCCCATTTAGGTCACAACAGAGCACTAAGTATGGTTCCCTGTATTATACAGTAGGTTCTCATTAGTTATCTATTTTATACATAGTCGTGTATATATATCAATCCCAATCTCCCAATTCATCCCATCCCCCCTTCCCCCCGTGTCCTCAAGTCCATTCTCTACGTCTGCATCTCTATTCCTGCCCTGCAAATAGATTCATCTGTATCATTTTTCTAGATTCCACGTATATGCGTTAATATACAATATGTGTATTGGGTAGTATTGAAATCTTAACAATATCAAGTTTTCTAATTTATGATATGGGATACTTCCCTCCCCCTATTTATTTAGTTCTTCTTTGATTTATTTCAGCAATGTTTTGTAATTTTCAATGAATATGGCTTCAGCCCCTTTGATTAAATTTATTTATAGGTGTTTAATTTTTTTGGATACTATTGTAAATAAAATTGTTTTCTTAATTTCCTTTTTGGAAAGTTCACTGCTGGTTATAGAAATAGAATGGATTTTTATGTGTTGATCTTGTAGCTTGTAACTTTGCATAATTTGTTATTATGTCTAGTAGTTTGTGTGTGTGTGTGTATGTGTATGTGTTCTTTTAGATTTTCTATATATAGGAGTATGCCTTCTGTGAATAAAGATAGTTTTATTTTATCCTTTCCAGTTTGGATGCCTTTTATTTTCTTTTCTTGCCTAATTGCTTTTGCTAGAATTTCCAGTACCATGTTGAATAGAAGTGCTGGAAGTGGACATTCTTGTTTTGCTCCTAGTCTTACTGGAAAAGCTTTTAGTCTTTAACCATTGAGCACAATATTACCTGTTAGTTTTCATAAATGTCCTTTATCATGTTCAGGAAGTTCCATTCTCTTCCTAGTTTAAATATTGTTTTTATCATGAAATGGTGTTGCATTTAAAATATTCTTTGGATGTAAATTGAAATGTCATGTGTTTTTTTTTTTCTTGATTTTATTAATGTCATATAATGTTGATTGGTTTTCTTAACTTGAACCACTCATGTATTCGTAGGATAAATCCCAATTTATGATCATGTATAATCCTTTTAATATGTTAATGAATTTGGTTTGCTAGTATTTTGTTGAGGATTTTTACATATATGTTCTTAAGGGAAATTGGTGTGCATATTTCTTTCCTTATGTTATCTTTGATAGTAGGGTAATACTGGTCTCATAGAATGAGTTAAAAAGTGTCCTCTCCTTTCCTATTATTTGGAAGACTTTGAGAAAAGTGGGGTGTTAATTCCTTTCTAAGTGTTTGGTAGAATTCACCAGTGAAGCCATGTGATCCTGGATTTTTTTCTATACTGTGATTTTGAAAAAAATTACTGAATCAATATATTTACTTAATATAGGTTGGACTAGATATTTTATCTTCTTGAGTTAGTTTTAGTAATTTGGCTGTTTCTAGGAATTTATTCATTTGATCTAGGTTGTCTAATTTGTTGGCACACAATTATTCATAGTACTCTCTTAAATCCTTGTTATTTCTGTAATTTTAGTAATAACCTTATTTTTTATTTTAGTTATTTGCATCTTGTCTCCGTTTTTCTTAGTCAATTTGGACAGGGGTTTGCCAATTATGTTGATATTTTAAAAGAATCAACATTTTTTCATTGATTTCTCTATATTGTTTTTCCATTCTCTATTGTATTTATTTCCACTCTAATCTTTGCTTCTTCTTTCCTGCTTCTAGTAGTTTACTTTTCTTTTTCTAATTCTTTAAATTGTAAAATGAGGCTATTAATTTGATATTTTACTTCTTTTTTTAAACATAAGCACTTATGGCTAAAAATTTCCCTCTGATCACTACTTTCATTGAACTCCATAAGTTTTGCTATGTTATATTTTCATTTTAATTTATCTCTGATTTCTGATTTTCATTGTGTTTTTTTCTTTAATCTATTATTGATTGTTAAAGAATGTGTTGCTTAATTTTCACATACTTTTGAATTTTCTGGTTTTTGTTCTGCTATCAATTTCTAGCTTCATTCAGTTGTGGTTGGAGAAGTTATTCTGTATGATTTCAATCTTTTAAAATGTATTGAGACTTTATCAGTGTCTTAACATGTGGTTTATTCTGGAGAATGTTTCATATGCACTTGAGAAGAATATTATTCTGGAGAATGTTTCATATGCACTTGAGAAGAATATGTATTCTAACGTTGTTTGAGTGTTTATATATGTCTGTTAGTTTCCATTTGTTTATATGTTGTTCATTTCCCCTACAGTAAGTCCCCTACATATGAATGAGTTTTGTTCCAAGAGCACATTTGTAAGTCCAATTTGTTCCTAAGTCCAACAAAGTTAGCCTAGATATCCAACTAACACAATTAGCTATATAGTACTGCACTGTAATAGATTTATAATACTTTTCACACAAATAATAAATTAAAAACTAGCAAACACAAAAAATAAAGAAAACATTTTCAATCTTACAGTACAGTACCTTGAAAAGTACAGTAGTACAGTACTACAGCTGGCAATTCTTAGCATTACCAGCTACATCATCACTGCTTTTATGCTTGCTTCTGGACATCCTGGGCTTGAAATAAAGATACTGTACTATTGTACTCTGTACAGTACTGTACAGCAAAGTACACAAAATCACAACCACTTGTAGAGGATGCACTCACGTGACAACGTACACCAGACACGTGAGCTAACTTACGTGACTGGACATGCAAATGCACGTTCGCATCTTTGAAAGCTTGCAATTTGAAGGTTCATATGTAGGGGACTTACTGCATTTTTTTATTGATACCTTTCATATATGTTCTATCCATTATTGAAAATGGGGTATTAAAATGTCCAACTATTATTATAGGACTGTGCATTACACCCTTTAATTTTGTCAATGTTTGTTTCATATATTTGGAGGCTTATTGTATTATCTGGGGGTTTTGGATAGATTTATCTTTTATCAGTATATAATATCTTTCATTGATTTTTAAACACTTTTTTTTTACTTAAAGTCTATTTTGTCTGCTATTTGTATGGATACTTCAGCTCTCTTTTGGTTTCCATTTACATGAGATATCTTTCCTTTCCCTTTCAACCTATTTGTGGTTTTGGATCTAATGTGAATCCCTTGCAGAAAGCATTTAGTTAAACCATGCTTTTAAAAATCCACTTTGCTTGTCTTGGTATTTCAACTGGGAAATTTAATCCATTTACACATAAAGTGATTTATGAAATGGAAGAACTTCTGCCACTTTAATATTCATTTTCTATATGTCTTATATCATTTGTGTTCTTTAAGTCTTCCTTTCTGCCTGTTTAGCTGATTTTTTTTTCTAGTGTACTGTTTTGATTTCCTTCTCATTTCATTTCTGTGTATGTTTTAATTATTTTTTTAGCTGTTACCATGGAGATCACAATTAACATGCTAAATTTATAACAATCTAGTTTAAATTGTTACTAACTTAGCTTTCATAGCATGTACAAATTCTGCTCCTATGTAGTTCTGATCTCTCTTTTGTTGTATTGCCCCCTATTACATCTTTATACATTGTTTAACCTTTAACATAGATTTATATTTATTTTTACACATTTGTTGTGGGATCATATAGGAGATAAAAAACAGTTTTAACTCCAAAATTACAATAATACTGACTTTTATACTTACCTATGTAGTTACCTTTACTAGAGTTATTTATTTCTTCATATGTCTTCAAGTTACTGTCAGGTATCATTTCATTTTAGCCTTAAGTACAGTACTCCTTTTACCACTTTGCGTAGGAGAGGCTTACCTGTGACAGATTCCCTCAGCTTTTATTTATCTGGGAATTTTATTAATTGTTCTTTCATTATTAAAAGACAGTTTTGCTGAATATAGAATTCTTAGTTGATAGGCTTTTTTTTTTTTTTTTCTTTCAGCCTTTTGAATATGTCATCCCACTGCCTCTGGTCTCCATGGTTTCTGATGAGAAATAAACTGTGAAACTTATTGAGGATCTCTTGTATGTGAAGAGTTGTTTCTCTCTTGCTGCTTTCAGATTTTCTTTGTTGTGGGCTTTCATCAGTTTGATTATAAAGTGTCTCAGCTCGGTCTCTGACTTTATCCTACTTGAAATTTGTTGAGCTTTGGTGTGTAGATTTATGTTATTCATCAAATTTTCAAAGATTTTTGGACATTATTTCTTCAAATATTCTTTCTCTCCCTCCCAACCTTCTTCTTCTGTGACTCCCATAATGTGCATGTTGATATTCTTGGTGCTATCCCACAGGCCTCTTAGGCTCTGTTCACTTTTCACCATTCTTTTTCCTTTCTAATCGTCAGATAGGATAATTGCCAGCTCAATTATAATGTGTCTCAGTGCAGATCTTTTTAAATTTATCCTACTTGGAGTTTGTTGAGCTTCTTGGACATGTAATTTATTATCTTTGATAATATTTGGAATGTTTTTGCCCATCTTTTCTTTAAAAATTTTTTCTGCTCCTTTCTCTTTCTCTCTTGACCTTTTGGGATTCCCATAATGTGTATGTTGGTATACTTTTTGGTATCCCAGATGTCTCTTAGGTTCTGGTCACTTTTCTTCATTTTTTTTTAACCTCTCACTCCTTAGACAAGATAATATCAATTGTTCTCTCTTCATTCTTCTGCCTGATAAATCTGCTGTTGAATCCCTCTATTTTTTTTTTTTTACTTCAGCTATTGTATTTTTCTGTCCCAGAATTTCTACTTTATTCCTTTTTATAATTTCTATTTCCATATTGAGATTTTCTATTTTTTCATAAAACAATCTCCTTGTTTCTTTTAGTATTTCTCCATAGTTTCCTTTAACTATTTTAGCATATTTAAGACAGTTTATTTAGAGCCTTTATTTAGTAAATCCAACCTCTGGGACTCCTCAAGGACGGTTTATGTCATTTTGAAACTTTCCTGTAAATGAGTCAAATTTCTTTCTACACCTTGTAATTTTGTGTTGTGAGCTGGATAAAATAAATATTAGAAATCAGATTCTGTTCCCTCCCCAGGGTTTGCTATCATTGTTCAGGACTGTAGTCATCCATTTTTTAGTAACTTTTATCAACCACTTTTGCAAAAATTGTATTCTTTGTCATGTGTGGTCACACACATGTCTCTTTTTTGTTATCTTAGTGGTCAGCCAGGGATATGGCAGAGATTTTCTTAAACTCCTGTAGCAAAAATAAGAATAAATACTCTCTCAGTCTTTTCAAATTGACTCTTAGCCAGGCACTCCTTCAACACTAAGTCGAGCCACATACAACTTTGCCTTAACCTTCACCTCTTGATAGTATGGGCCCCAATGATCAGCCCGATGTGCAAGTTTAAGGTCCTCTCATATAATTTCTGAACATGTGTCTGTCCCTAGGCATAAGCTTTGCACACCAGATTCCTTAGGATAGGCGGTGGCCTTCAAAGCCTTATTACTCCAAGAATCTTCTCTGTCAGCCTCCAACTTTTCAGACTTATCAGTCTGACTGATGCTTATCTTTGCTTAGGTCTTTTGCCCCAGGCATCTAGGGGCAGTGTATGTCTTTAAAAGTTTTCATAAGACACTGACCAGAAGGCACTTCAGTCTGAGAGGGATGAAACAAAAATCAGCTTCTGCATCCATCCTTGAGAGAATTACCAGACAAGTCAAAATGCACAACCATAATATTTTGAGAAAAAAATTTCCATATTACCCCACTGGCACCAGAAAATCATACCAGGAATGTGGTCTGCTGTCTACACAGCCACTGCTGTGCTGGGGAATGGGGATTGGTAGGTGGATAGACAAAAATACTACAAAAATGTTGTATTGAAATATAGCTGTATCTTTCTTCCTTAAGCAAACCCCTGGTTAATTCAAATGTTTGTTTAGATTGGACAATTCTGAAAAAGTTGATTCTGTGTTTTGTGAGGTTAATGGTTTCTTCTGTGGAATGAGCAATTCTTTTTATTTCCTACTCTGCCATTTCCATGATGTCACTTTTCTGTATCTTTTTTTTAATGTACATTAATTATTAATAACAAGTTGTATTTGAATCAATTCTCATTAGTAAATATTAGAGGATTACAAATAAAACTAAAATACCTTGGCTGCCAACACTAATCTTTGTCTCTTTCACTACCATATTACCCTGCTCTCAAAGAAAGCCATCTTTCTTATTTTGAGTTATAAGACCTTTGAAAACTATATAAATATGTGTGTTTGTGTGTTTGTATGTATTTTACATAACTTGTATCACATTATGTGTAATATTCTGAATGTTGTTTTCTTTATTCAATTTTATGATTTGGAAAGTTACTTACAGTGTTTCATATAGATTATGCCTACCTTTAATTTTAACTACTCATTGTTAAACAAGTTCACTCTCATACTCTGCACTACAAGTTTTTGAAATCCTAAAGGGAGGAAAGATCATGAGAGCTGGGAATAGCAACTAGTATTCAAGAAACTGACTCTAGTGAGAGAAAGCTGAAAAGATTCAGCATGACATGTTCTCAAGGTGATCCACTTTCCCATTTGGAAAAGGAGTTGCACCCACTAATCCTCTTGATCAACTCTTCTTTGGTTCTGATTTATTGTTCTAAATGCTCTCTTAGCTTGAAGCAATCTCTTTCTTTTTCTGAATCACTAGAGCACTATGTTCCTTCCTCACTTATAATAATGCATATATCTGATGGAATGTATAGAAGAACATTTACAGAATATATAAAAATTTTCTACACATAAAAATGCAAAAAGACAAATTACAAACGTAAAAAATGACACAAGAGATTAACAGGCACTTTATAAAATAAAATATCGAAATTGCCAATGAACACAGGAAAAGATGAACCACATCACTAGTTGCCAGGTAAAAAACAATTAAAATTAGTACAATGTGATAGTATAACCCACTGAATAAAATAAGAATTCAAGGCTCTATAGTGACAATAAATAGATATATATATAAATAAGGAAATAAATCCTAAATAAAGGTGTAGGGAGACTTATTCTTTATAGTAAAATACTAAGTAATAAATATATATTTAGTTTTACTGCAGTCATTTTATGTAGGTATACCACCTCTACTTAAAACTATAAGCTTTGAATTGAAGCTTATAAAGATGATTTTCTCACACAGTATTTTGAATTGTCTATTTAAAGCAGTGTTTGGCAGATGTTTTAACTTGCTGGGGGGAAGCCTTTCACAAAATATTTGTATATCAAATAATTGTGTTGTACATTTTAAGTATCTTATAATTTTGTCAATTATACCTCAGTAAAGCTGAAAACATAAAGCAGTGGTCAGCTACTCTGTTCTGAATATATAAAGGAGATGAACAGACAATGTTAGTAAGAATGAATGAAAACAAAAAATATGTACATTTTTTATGCTGTTCCCTTAGATGTAATGATTTATCATCTTCAGGATCCAATTAGGCTTGACCATTCTTTCTGTTAAAGATTTTTTGTTTATAGAAAAATAATTATTATTCTCTTGATTGTAAATATAATAATATGAGAATCACTACTTAGCTAAAACTTTTTTTAATTGCACATTTATATTTATGCATCCCATTCCTATATAACTGTGAGCTTGTTGATACTTTCTTTCTTACTATCTTTGTTACTGGATTTTGATTTTTTTTTGCCTCACTTGTCTATCTTATTCCTATACCTCACTAAATAGACTTTTCACATTCTACTTTTCCCCCTAAATCTTAATAATTGGACTAAAATATTTATAAATTACAATTATTGCCTACCTTTCTTTTAAAATTTCTAAAAGTTTTATCGAGGTATAATTGACATACAATAAACAACACATATTTAAAATATACACTTAGATAAGTTTTGACACGTGTGAAAAAACAACCAGAGTCAAAATAATGAACATATGCATCATCCCCCAAATTTTTTTTGTGTCGTTTTCAAGTCCCTTCTCCAACATCTACCCTTCCCACCACCTCTGTCCCCAAGCAATCATTGGTCTGCTTTTTGTCACTATTAATTAGCTTTGATTTTCTAGAATTTTACATAAGTGGAATCATATAGTATGTGCTCTATTTTGTCTGGCTTCTTTCACTCAGCATAATTATTTTGAGATTCATTCATGTTGTGGCAAGTGGTATTCATTATTTTTCATTGCTGGTTCGTGTTCCATTGTGCAAAAATTTGTTTAACCATTCACTTGTTGATGTACATTTGAGTTGGTTACAGGTTTGGACTATTATCAATAAAGCTGCTAAAACATTTGTGTCCAAGTCTTTGTATAAACATATGCTTTCAAATTGCTTGGCTAAATACCTGGGTGTGTAATGGATGGATCATATGGTAGGTTCATGTTTAACATTTTAAGAAATAGCTGAAATATTTTCCAAAATTTCTGTGCCATTTTAATTCCCACAAACAATGAATGAGTTTTCCAGATTTTTTACATCATCACTAATACTTAGTATGGTCAAGCTTTTTTATTTTAGCCATTCTGATATGTGAAAAGTAGTCTATCATTGTGATTTTGATTGTGTTTCTCTAATGGCAGAAAATGTTGAGTATCTTTTCATGTATTTATAAGATATTTGTCTACCGTCTTTTTTTTTTTAACATCTTTATTGGAGTATAATTGCTTTACAATAGTGTGTTAGTTTCTGCTTTATAACAAAGTGCATCAGCTATGTCTACCTTCTTTGTCCTGGAAGCCTGGTAACTTTTATTGGATTCCAGATATTGTGAGTTTTTACTTTGTTGGATGCTGACTATGTTTATATGTCTATAAATATCTTTCAGAATAGTTCTAAGATGCAGTTAAGTTACTTGGAAATAGATCTTTTTCTGTTCCTGCTTTTTAAAGTTAGGAAGCTAGATTGGAGCAGTACAATGTCTAGGGCTAGTCTCTACATCTGATGCAAGACACTTCTGATACTCTGTCCAATGTTATATGAATCATGAGATTTTCCAGACGGTAATGGGGGTAGGCACTATTCTTGTCCCTGTGTGAACACCAGACAGTATAGCTTCTCATTTCCCAACCTCAGCCTTGAATTATTTCCGTACATGCATGTCCTGGTGAATATTCAGATGAAGACTTGAGGGTGAACTTTCTGCAATTCTTTGGAGTTCTCTCTCTTTACCTATCTCTTCTCTGGTACTCTGCCTCAAGAACTCATAGATGCCTTGGTCTCTCTAGAACACCAGTTCTGTCTCCTTAACTTAGGGAATCCATTGGGCTCTGCCTGGATTTCCCCTTCTTGAGACAAGGCCTAGAATCTAGCTCTAAGCAAGGGCTATTATAGGGCTCATTTCGTTTCTCATTTCTCAGAGATCACTGTCTTTTCATGCCTGATATCCACTGTCTTGAAAAACATTGTTTTATATATTTTGTCCATTTTATAGTTGTTTCAGGCTGGTAGGCAAATCTAATCCCTGTTGTTTCATCTTGGTACAAAGTGAAGTTACTCTTATTTTCCTCTGTATGCTGTTTATCAAACAACTTTTGTTTTGTCTGTGTCATACAGTCTAGTAATTACCCTATTTAATCTCTCACATCTCATCTCACAAAATGCAGCTGGTTTATCATATTTAATTTAATATCTAGGTATTTTATTTGCATATTTGGAGACCAAAGAAAAATAGCAATAACTAGTATCTAGTCTTGTTTAAAATATTCATTCTCTCAATAATATTTATTTCAAGTTAATATCACTGCTCATTCTAAGGATTGTCACCATAACTGATCATTTTGAATATCTGGCTAGTAGCTGAAATTTCTGAAGGTACCACTCACTACCCAATATGGTAAACAGATACTTCTGAAAAGGAATTTTTCACTTGGGAACTCTCTGGAGAGATATCTATTGGATCTGGAGAATTCTGTGATTAGATTTTATTTTGGGCTTAGACATAAATGCAGCCTACTGGATCATTACATTTTTCTTACGTATTTTCTTTAAGAAATATTATTGTGGCTCTGGTCCTTAATTATTATAAGGTTTTTGTTTTTTTTTGTTTTTTTAAATCAGACTACCATCTATTCTATTGGTAAACCTGTTCCTGGCTTCCTAAGCCTCCTTTCTCTTCACCACTCTTTACTCTTTCTGTTTTTTCATCCTCAGTCTAGGTTTTTATAAGAAACTGCTTACAAATTGTTTGAATCTATTTTAAAATTGCCAAATAGAAACTGAATTTGAAAGGTTTTCTATACGTGGCATTTCAGATATGTTATTAATACCTTTAATAAGTCTTTCTTTTATGTTTCCTGACAGCAATTTTACAACTAATTATTGTGGACTCATGGAATTATAAGGAAGGCACAATCTTCTGCTCCTGTCAGACATCGCCAATCTGTTTTATTTGAGCCACTATCAAAGACTGTAGGCTGCTGTACCAGAATATTTGTGTTACTTGCTAAATATGCATATTTTATGGCCTCAAACCAGAAATAATGACCAGAATCTCTGAGATTAAGGCCCTAGGACCTCAGGTGACTCGTATAGACACTAATATTTGAAACATTAATATTTGAAACATTAGTATAAACTGCTATAAGTAATTATCTTTAGAAAACAATAGCAACAGTCATCTTGAATGTCAAAAAGAAATAATTTGGGAAGAGCTTCAAGATGGCGGAAGAGTAAGACATGGAGATCACCTTCCTCCTCACAAATAAATCAGAAATACATCTACATGTAGAACAACTCCTACAGAACACCTACTGAACGCTGGCAGAAGACCTCAGACCTCCCAAAAGGCAAGAAACTCCCCACATACCTAGGTAGGGCAAAAGAAAAAAGAAAAAAAAAACAGAGACAAAAGAATAGGGATGAGACCTGCACCACTGAGAGGGAGCTGT
The DNA here is from genome assembly GCF_009873245.2 of Balaenoptera musculus. Classification (NCBI taxonomy): domain Eukaryota; kingdom Metazoa; phylum Chordata; class Mammalia; order Artiodactyla; family Balaenopteridae; genus Balaenoptera; species Balaenoptera musculus. Next base: position 83,181,588 of record NC_045806.1, on the reverse strand, counting down.
GAAGGAGGAAAGGTTTCCACACACTAGGAAACCCCTTCACGGGTGGAGACTGCGGGTGGCAGAGGGGGGAAGCTTCGGAGCCATGGTGGAGAGTGCAGCAACAGCGGTGCAGAGGGCAAAGCAGAGAGCTTACCGCACAGAGGATCGGTGCTGAACAGCACTCACCAGCCCGAGAGGCTTATCTGCTCATCCTCTGGGATGGGTGGGGGCTGGGAGCTGAGGCTCCAGCTTCGGTCAGATCCCAGGGAGAGAACTCGGGTTGGCTGCATGAACACAGCCTGAACGGGGCTAGTGCACCACGGCTAGCCAGGAGGGAGTCCGGGAAAATGTCTGGACATGCCAAAGAGGCAAGAGACTTTTTCTTGCCTCTTTGTTTCCTGGTGCAAGAGGAGAGGGGATTAAGAGTGCTGCTTAAAGGAGCTCCAGAGATGGGCGTGAGCCGCTGCTATCAGTGCGGACCCCAGAGACAGGCATGGGACGCTAAGGCTGCTGCTGCAGGCACCAAGAAGCTTGTGTGGAAACACATGTCACTATCCACACCTGCCCTCTGGGAGCCTGTGCAGCCCGCCACTGCCAGGGTCATGTGATCCAGGGACAGCTTCCCCAGGAGAATGCACAACGTGCCTCAGGTTGGTACAATGTCACACCAGCCTCTGCCGCCGGAGGCTCTCCCCGCACTCCATACCCCTAGCTCTCCCCTGCCTGAGTGAGCAATAGCCCGCTAATTAGCTGTTCCTTTAACCCCAACATGTCTGAGCGAAGAACAGATGCCCTCAGGTGACCTACACAGAGAGGCAGGGTCAAATCCAAAGCTGAATCCCAAGAGCTGTGCGAACAAAGAAGAAAAAGGGAAATCTCTCTCAGTAGCCTCAGGAGCAGTGGACTAAACCTTCATAGTCAACTTGATGTACCCTGTATCTGTGGAATACCTGAATAGACAAAGAATCATCCCAAATTAAGGAGCTGTACTTTGGGAGAAATGACATATATATATTTTTTCCCTTTTTCTCTTTTTGTGAGTGTGTATGCATATGCTTCTGTGTGTGACTTGTCTGTATAACTTTGCTTTTACCATTTGTCCAAGGGTTCTGTCTGTGCCTTTTTTTTTTTTTAACTATAGCTTTCCGATCTTGTTATCATTGGTGGATTTGTTTTTTGGTTTGGTTGTTTTTTCTTTCTTTTTAATTACTTTAAAAATGTTTTAATAACTTTTTGTTTTTTACTTTAATAACTTTATTTTATTTTTCTTTATTTCTTCCTTTTTTTCTCCTTTTAATTCTGAGCCGTGTGGATGAAAGGCTCTTGGTGCTCCAGCCAGACATCAGGGCTGTGCCACTGAGGTGGGAGAGTCAAGTTCAGGATATTGGTATACCAGAGACCTCCCAGCTCCATGTAATATTAAACGGTGATAATCTCCGAGATATCGCCATCTCAACGCCCAGGGCCAGCTCCACTCAACGACCAGAAAGCTACAGTGCTGGACACCCTATGCAAAACAACAAGCAAGACAGGAAAACAAACCCACCCACTCACAGAGAGGCTGCCTAATCATAATAAGGTCACAGACACCCCAAAACACACCACCAGATGTGCACCTGCCCACCAGAAAGACAAGATCCAGCCTCATCCACCAGAGAACAGTAACTAGTCCCCTCCACCAGAAAGCCTACACAACCCACTGAACCAAACTTAGCCACTTGGGGCAGACACAAAAACAATGGCAACTATGAACCTGCAGCCTGTGGAAAGGAGATCCCAAACACAATTAGTTAAGCAAAATGAGAAGACAAAGAAACACACAGCAGATGAAGGAGCAAGGTAAAAATCCACAAGAGCTTACAAATGAAGAGGAAATAGGCAGTCTACCTGAAAAAGAATTCAGAATAATGACAGGAAAGATGATCCAAAATCTTGGAAATAGAATGGAGAAAATAAAAGAAACATTTAACAAGGACCTAGAAGAACTAAAGAACAAGCAAAAAATCATGAAAAACACAAAAAATGAAATTAAAAATACTCTAGAAGGGATCAATAGCAGAATAACTGAGGCAGAAGAACAGATAAGTGACCTGGAAGATAAAATAGTAGAAAAAATTATTGCAGAGCAGAAAAAAGGAAAAAGAATGAATAGAATAGAGGACAGTCTCAGAGACCTCTCGGACAAAATTAAATGCCTCAACATTCGAATTATAGGGATCCCAGAAGAAGAAGAGAAAAAGAAAGGGACTGAGAAAATATTTGAAGAGATTATAGTTGTAAACTTCCCTAATATGAGAAAGGAAATAGTTAATCAAGTCCAGGAAGCACAGAGAGTCCCATACAAGATAAATCCAAAGAGAAACACGCCAAGACACATAGGAATCAAACTATCAAAAATTAAATACAAAGAAAAAATATTAAAAGCAACAAGGGAAAAACAACAAATAACACACAAGGGAATCCCCATGAGGTTAATAACTGAACTTTCAGCAGAAACTCTGCAAGCTAGAAGGGAGTGGCAGGACATATTTAAAGTGATGAAAGGGAAATAGCTACAACCAAGGTTACTCTACCCACCAAGGATCTCATTCAGATTTGAAGGAGAAATTAAAACCTTTACAGACAAGCAAATGTTAAGAGAATTCAGCACCACCAAACCAGCTTTACAACAAATGCTAAAGGAACTTGTCTAGGTAGGAAACACAAGGGAAGGAAAAGACCTACAATGACAAACCCAAAACAATTAGAACAATGGTAATAGGAACATGCATATTGATAATTACCTGAAATGTAAATGGATTAAGTGCTCCAACCAAAAGACATAGAATGGCTGACTGGATACAAAAACAAGACCCATAGATATGCTGTCTACAAGAGACCCAATTCAGACCTAGGGAAACATACAGACTGATAGTGAGGGGATGGAAAAAGATATTCCATGAAAATGGACATCAACAGAAAACTAGAATAGTATTTCTCATATCAGACAAAATAGATTTTAAAACAAAGACTATTACAAGAGACAAAGAAGGATGCTACATAATGATCAAGGGATCAATTCAAGTAGAAGATATAAGAACTGTAACTATTTATGCACCCAACATAGGAGCACCTCAATACATAAGGTAAATATTAAGAGATATAAACGGGGAAATCCACAGTAACACAAACATAGTAGGGGACTTTATCACCCTACTTTCACCAATGGACACATCACCCAAAATGAAAATAAGTAAGGAAACACAAGCTTTAAATGATACATTAAATAAGATGGACTTAATTGATATTTATAGGACATTCCATCCAAAAACAACAGAATACACTTTCTTCTCAAGTGCTCATGGAACATTCTCCAGAATAGGTCATATCTTGGGTCCCAAATCAAGCCTTGGTAAATTTAAGAAAATTGAAATTGTATCAAGTATCTTTTCTGATGACAACAATATGAGATTAGATGTCAATTACAAGAAAAAATCTGTAAAAAATACAAACACATGGAGGCTAAACAATACACTACTCAATAACCAAGTGATCAGTGAAGAAATCAAAGAGGAAATCAAAAAATACCTAGAAACAAATGACAATGGAGACACAATGACCCAATACCTATGGGATGCAGCAAAAGCAGTTCTAAGAGGGAAGTTTATAGCAATACAATCCTACCTTAAGAAACAGGAAACATCTCAAATAAGCAACGTAATCTTGCACCTAAAGCAATTAGAGAAAGATGAACAAAAACCCCCAAAGTTAGCAGAAGGAAAGAAATCATAAAGATCAGATCAGAAATAAATGAAAAAGAAATGAAGGAAACGATAGCAAAGATCAATAAAACTAAAATCTGGTTCTTTGAGAAGATAAACAAAATTGATAAACCATTAGCCAGACTCATCAAGAAAAAAAGGGAGAAGACTCAAATCAATATAATTAGAAATGAAAAACGAGAAGTAACAACTGACACTGCAGAAATACAAAGGATCATGAGAGATTACAACAAGCAACTCTATGCCAATAAAATGGACAATCTGGAAGAAATCGACAAATTCTTAGAAATGCACAACCTTCCAAGACTGAACCAGGAAGAAATAGAAAATAAGAACAGACCAATCACAAGCACTGAAATTGAAACTGTGATTAAAAACCTTCAAACAAACAGAAGCCCAGGGTCAGGTGGCTTCACAGGCGAATTCTATCAAATATTTAGAGAAGAGCTAACACTTATCCTTCTCAAACTCTTCCAAAATATAGCAGAGGGAGGAACATTCCGAAACTCATTCTATGAGACCACCATCACCTTGATACCAAACCAGACAAACATGCCACATAAAAGGAAAACTACAGACCAATATCATTGGTGAACATAGATGCGAAAATCCTCAACAAAATACTAGCAAACAGAATCCAACAGCACATTAAAAGGATCATACACCATGATCCAGTGGGATTTATCCCAGGAATGCAAGGATTCTTCAATATATGCAAATCAATCAATGTGATACGCCATATTAAAAAATTGAAGGAGAAAAAGCATATTTTCATCTCAATAGATTCAGAGAAAGCTTTCAACAAAATTCAACACTGATTTATGTGTTTATGTTGTTAAATGCTCAACATCTTTAATCATTAGAGAAATGCAAATCTAAACTACAATTCAATATCATCTCACACCGGTCAGAATGACCATCATCAAAAAATCTAGAAACAATAAATGCTAGAGAGGGTGTGGAGAAAAGGGAACCCTCATACACTGTTGGTGGGAATGTAAATTGATACAGCCAGTATGGAGAACAGTATGGAGGTTCCTTAAAAAACTAAAAATATAACTTCCATACGACCCAGCAATCCCACTACTGGGCATATACCCTGAGAAAAACATAATTCAAAAACAGTCATGTACCACAATGTTCATTGCAGCTCTATTTACAATAGCCCGATCATGGAAGCAACCTATGTGCCCATTGACAGATGTATGGATAAAGAAGATGTGGCACATATATACCATGGAACATTACTCATCCATAAAGAGAAACGAAAATGAGTTACTTGTCGTTAGATGGATGGACCTAGAGTCTGTCATACAGAGTGAAGTAAGTCAGAAAGAGAAAAACAAATACTGTATGCTAACACATATATATGGAATCTAAAAAAAAAGAAAAAAGAAAAAAAATGGTCATGAAGAACCTTGGGACAAGTCAGGAATAAGGATGCAGACCTACTAGAGAATGGACTTGAGGTCACGGGGAGTGGGAAGCATAAGCTGGGACAAAATGAGATAGTGGTAGTGTATATATGAACATATATAGACTACCAAATGTAAAACAGATAGCCAGTGAGAAGGAGTCATATAGCACAGGGAGATCAGCTCGGTGTTTTTTGACCAGCTAGAAGGGTGGGAGGGAGGGTGACGCAAGAGGGATGAGATATGGGGATATACGTATGCATTTAGCTGATTCACTCTGTTATACAGCAGAAACTAACACACCATTGTAAAGCAATTATACTCCAATAAAATGTTAAAAAAATTAAAATAAAATGGAATGCCACATTAAAAAAATAACAAAATAAAAACCCAGGCAATCTGGCTCCAGAACCTGCACTCTTAATCAAGGGGACTCAATAAGAGTTAGCTACAGTTAGTCCTTAAAGGTACACTACACAAAAACTAGACATCGTCTAACCAGATGATCCAGCATTCATGCTCCTTGGTATTTATCCAAAGGAGTCGAAAACTTATGCCCACACAGAAATCTGCACACAGCTGTTTATAGCAGCTTACTCATAATTGACAAAACCTGCATGCAACCAAGATGTCCTTCAGTAGGTAAATGGATAAATAAACTGTGGTATATCCAGACAATGGAATATTATTCAGTTTTAGAAGGAAATAAGCTTTCAAGCCATGAAAATACATGAAGGAAACTTCAATGCATATTCCTAAGTGAAAAAAGCCAATCTGAAGAGGCTACATGCTGTGTGATTCCAAATATATGAGATTCTGGAAAAGGCAAAACTATGGAGACAGCAAAAAGATCAGTGGTCGCCGGGAGTTAGGAGGGGAGGGATGAATAGGTGGAGCACATATGATTTTTAGGGTCGGAAGACTGTTCTATATGATACTACGATGGTAGATACATATTACATATTTGTCAAAATCTATAGAATGTACAACACCAAGAATGAACCCTAATGTAAACTATCAACTTTGTGTGATAATGATGTTTCAATGTAGGTTCATCAATTGTAACAAACGTCGCTCTCTGCTGGGTGATGTTGATAGTGGGGGAGGCTGTCTGTGGTGGGGGGCAGCAGTATGTATGGGAGATTTCTGTACTTTCTGATCAATTTTGCTGTGAACGTAAAACTGCTCTAAAAAGTAAAGTCAGTTTTTAAAAAGAAAATTAAAAAAGAAAGAAAGAATTTGAACAGTGCTCCAACTTCAATGCTTCTCTTAACTATTTTGGATAACTCACCTTTAGTGACGTCAAAAAGATAGTGATGTTTTACTCTTTACTTATACATACAATTTATAAAATCCCTGTATATTCTCTAGTGTATAAATTCAATTATTTGTATTATTTTCTGACTGTTTTTCAAGTGTTACAAGAAGTATCAAGGAAAGAGCACTGGATTGAGAGTCAGAAGATTGGGGATAAGAAGATAGTCAAATTTGGACTTGTGCATAAGTTTCTGACTTGAGGTCCAAGACATTCACCACATTTTAAATCTATATATTCATATATTCTTTATCCTATTCATACCCTTGGTAATAACTCCAAATATTAGAGACTTTGTGATATAACTATATATACATTCTTACAAATCCTAAAATTTAAATAAAAGTTGATGTAGTTTTTATGTCTTTCATACAACTTATAATCTTATGTCCCAAGATCTTAACTTCGATTTTTTTTTAAGTTCTAAACTTTCTAAAGTTAGGCTCCTACCTAGTACTGAACAAATTTGCTATATTTATAAACTTTAACATTTTTTTATGTGTGCCCATTGGGATAGAATCAGATATTCTAAAAATCAAGAAACACAACATATATGGCTTCCTTCCATTAAGTCATCATTCTTTGCCTAACTGCTTGCAAAAGAATGGTGTGAGGTGTGTATTCTGGCTGTTTTGCTACTTCAGGGTAGTGGTTCTCAACTTTGGACAACTTTTCCCCTCAAGAACATTTGGAAATTTGTCGTTATTTGATTGTAATGCTTCGTGGAAGTGCTACTGGCGTTTAGTGAGTAGAGGCCAAGGATATTGCTAAACATCCTAAGATGCACAAGGAAGCTTCCACTTCCCCAAACATAGAATTTCCTACTCCAAAATGGCAATTGTATAAAGGTTGTAAAACCCTATTTCAAAGTAATGGGGTAAGATTTTAGATGGATATACCCTTGTAGATATGTCCTGCATCATTCTAGAACTCTTCTAAGCATACAAAACATTATGATCTTGCATGATAAAAGTTTTTTTTTTTTTCTTTCACACCATACTTTTGGGTTTTTCTCTAGCAAAGGACTAGTATGGGAGAGAAAAAGAGTATAACTGCAGAAAAGTTAAATTGAGAAATGGTAACTGTTAAAACTGATTCATAAGAAGGGGTTTAGACTTATCCCCCCAAACATTTATAGTTAGCTTAATAAATTCATGCATTTATAGGGGAAAATGGCAATGTAGGAAAACCCAGCTTCCCCATTCCACCACAAAGATCAATGATTGCACAGCTACCTATGAACAAAAAAACAGCTCTGGGAGACCTCTAGAGTGCACTTAGGAAGTTTTAGCAATACTCTGGAACATCTACAGTAAAAACAAGAACAGAATAATCACACAAGAAGAGGAGGAAGACGACTTCATTTTGCCTGCATCATCTTATCCTGCAAGCTGGCATTGTTCAGTGCAAAGAAGGAACTTCCTTTCTAGAAAGTGTTCCTCTCTGCAAGAAAGGAAGAACAGGGTGAGCAATCAGCTTCTCCAGCCTGGTGGGGTAGTGCCCAGGGGTCCAACTTTGGTTTCACCCCACCCAGACTGGCAAAGCTGAGATGTATTGAGCTCGTTACGAACAAGGAAGAAAAGCAGAGGCTATTATTAGCAGACATACAGCAGAAGCAGTCAGGTTTACAGACACCTGATCTGCAGACAAACTCAGAAAATTTTGCTACTGAGAAAGCCAATGACCAGCACAGCCACCATGTACCCTTTGCAGATATCACCAGCTTTTGTTCCACAGGTATTTCGTTGGCTGACTCCATCTACCTGAGTCCTTACCCCTGCCCCTGCCAGAGGCTGGGATCCACACCAGCAGCCATTTAAGGTTTCTGTGGATGTACAAGTATAAGAGGGGAAAGCACTGAGTCTCTCCCCACCCCGACTGTAGCTCATGGACCACCCTTGCAGCCAACATGGGCTTCTGCAGCTATGCAATTGGAAGACACCAGCCTAACCCCTTCCTGCCTCTGGCTGACCGCCACCACTGTGCCCGTGCTTGGGGATAGCATCTTCAGCAGTGTACCTGCATGCCACCATCCTGACACCCATCATCAGCCTCTACTGCAGTGTGCAGAAATGGCGGTAAAATGTGTGGCCACAGGTAATGTACTTATAGCCAGGCCCCCCTGCAGCTGCTTGCTGGCCTGATCAGGTCCTACCTTCTATCACTGGTGGGCACCACTGTGCTCACTTGTAACCAACCCCTCCTGCTGTACTCCTGCATGCCCCCTGCTTGATCCCTGTCACTAGCCTCCATTGCAGTGTGAACACTGAGGGGATAGAAAATACAGCCACAGGAAGCACAGCAACTTCTAGGGTCCTGACAGGTACTTATAGGCTTAGATCAAACCCTGCCATTTGTCACTGGTTGGTGCCACTGAGCTTACTTGTAGCTAGTTTCTCCAGCTGTCTACATGCATAACCCTAGCCTGAAGTCCATCACCAGCCTCCATTACACTGTGCATGCCTGGGAGAGTGTGAAGCCACAGAAAAGTACACCAATAGCCAGGGTTTTGCAGCTGCTTATGAGCCCAGGTCAGGACCTTCCTTCTGTTACTGGCCAGCACCACCATACCCACCTATAGATAGTGCCTCTGGCTGTGTACCTGCATACTCCCAGCTCTACCCCTGTCACTAGTGTCCACTGTAGTGTGCACACCTGAGGGGAGAATGTGCAGCTATAGGACAGCACACTGACAGCCAGGGCTGCCCTCCACAGATGCCAGTAAGCCCATAGTTTTACCACCTGCCCTAGCTTTCAATCATTATGAGTGTGTCATCAACTGACCCCTGTCACTACACAGGCACCTTCAGCTGACTCCCACAGACAACTTCATGCACATCACTGGCTTTAGCCACCACTGCTGCATTCCCTGGTTTCTAACAGCTATACCTGGAGGTGTCATAGGATCTCTACAGCCCTTAAAGACCCTGTGGACTCCGCACAGTGTTTGCCAAGGACCACACAGTTGTTGATAGACTGAGCCAGAGACACCAAGCTTCTCCCACATCCAGTGCCACCATCCTCCCCTGCAGATGTTGCCCTGGACCACTAGACCCTGGGTTGAAGCATGCTTTATGTAAGCTTCATGGGAACCACAAAACAAAAATCTACAATACATACACAAAGATAAAGAGAAGAGAATCAAAGCATGCAACTATGGAAAATCATAAATTTACAAAGGAAGAAAACAAGAAAGGAAAAAAAAAGAAAAATGAAGCTACAAGACAGACAGAAAAAAAGTAATAGGATGACATTAGTAAGTCTTTACCTGTCAACAATTATTCTAAATGTTAATGGATTGAAGTCTCCAATCAAAAGGCATAGAGTGCCTGGATGGATGAAAAAACAAGACCCAATTATATGCTGCCTACAAGAGACTCACATCAGTTTTAAGGACACACATAGGATCAATGTGAAGGGATGGAAAAATATATTCCATGCAAGTGGAAACCAAAAAAAAGATCAGTAGTAGCTATACTTAGACCAAATGACTGTAAGCTAAAAATGGTAAAAAGAGACAAAGACGGTCATTATATAATGATAAGGGGTCAATTCATCAAGAAGATATAACAACCATAAATGTATATGCACCCAACATTGGAGCACTTAAGTATATTAAGCAAATACTATCAGACTGAAGGCAGAAATAGACAACAATACAATAATAATAGGGGACATCAATACTCCACTTTCAACAATGCTTAAGTCATTCAGGCAGAAAATCAACAAGGAAATGTTGGACTTGAACAATACTTTAGACCAAATGGAGTCAACAGATATATACAAAACATTTCATCCAATATATATTCTTCTAAGTGCAAATAGAACCTTATACAGGATAGATGACATGATAGGTCACAAAAAAAGTCTTAGCAATTTTAAGAAGATTGAGATCATACCAAGTATTTTTTCTGACCACAAAAATGTGAAACTAGAAATCAATAACAGGAGAAAAGCTGGAAAATTCACAAATATGTGGAGACTAAAGAACATGATCCTGAACAACTAATGGGTCAAGGAAGAAATCAAAATATATATCAAAGAAATATCTTGAAACAAATGAAAATGGAAGCACAACATATCAAAACTTATGGAATGCTGCAAAAACGGTTTTAAGTGGAAAATTTGTAGTGATAAACACTTACATTAGGAAATTTAAAAATCTCAAATAAACAACCTCACTTTACATCTCAAGGAAGTAGAAAAAAGAATAAAGCGAGCCCAAAGTTAGCAGAAGGAAGGAAATAACAAAGGTCAGAGCAGAAACAAATAAAATAGAGACTGGAAAAACAATAAAAATGATTAATGAAGCTAAGAGCTGGTTCTTTGGAAAGATAAACAAAATTGACAAACATTAACTATCTCAGAATAAAAGAGAGATGACTCAAATGTATAAAATCGGAAATGAAAGATGAGACATTACAACAGATACCACAGAAACAGAGAGGATCATAAGAGACTACTATGAACAATTATGTGCCAGCAAACTGGATAACCTTAAATAAATGGATAAATTCCTATTAACATGCAACTTACCAAGACTGATCTGACGAAAATCAGATCAATAATGAGTAAGAAGATTGAATCAGTAATCAAAAAACTCCCAGCACAGAAAAGTCTATGACCAGATGGTTTCATTGCTTAATTCTACCAGATATTTTAAAAAGAAGTCATGCTAATCCTTCTCAAACTCTGAAAAAATTAAAGAGGAGGGAACACTTCTAAACTTATTTTACTCAGCCAGCATTACTCTGTGCCCAAAACCAGATAAGGGAACTAAAAAACAATTGAAGATCAATATCCCTGATGAATATCGATGCCAACATTATCAACAAAATGGTAGTAGAACAAATTTAGCATACAATAAAAGGATCATTCACCATGATAATGTGAGATTTATCCCTTGGATGCAAAGATGTTTAAACAGATGCAAATGTGAGTCACTACATTAATAGGATGAAAGATAAAATCACATGATTATCTCAATAGACTCAGAAAAAACATTTGACAATATACAATGTATTTTCATGATAAAAATGCTCAACAAGTTGGGTATAGAAGAAATATACCTCAGCCCAATGAAGGCCATATATGGCAAACACACAGCTAACATCATAGTCAGTAGTTAAAGGTTGAAAACTTTCCTCTAAAATCAGGAACAACAGAAGAATGCTCACTCTCACCATTTCTATTCAGAATAGTACTGAAAGTCCTAACCAGAGCAACCAGGCAAAATAAGGAAGCAAAAAGCACTCAATGATGAAAAAAGAAGTAAAATTGTATTTGTTTGCAGATGACATGATCTTATATATAGAAAATCTTAAAGACTCCATCAAAACCTGCTATAATTAATCAACAAATTAAGTAATGGTGCAGGATACATAATCAACATAGAGAAAGTAGCTGCCTTTTTATACGATAACAACAAAACATTTGAAAAATAAATAAATAATGATAATCTTATTCACAACAACATCAGAAAGAATAAAATATTTAGGAATAAATTTAACCAAGGAGGTGAAATATTTGTGAACTGTAAACTACATGCCTTAGATAAAAGACATTGAAGAAGACACAGGACCCACGTTCATGAATCAGAATTAATATTGTTAAAATGCCCACACTACCTAAATCCATCTATAGATTCAACACAATCCCCATCAAAATTCCAAAGACATTTTTCATAGAAAGAGAAAATAATCCTAAAATTTGCATGGAGCCACAAGAGAACCTAGAATAAAAAAAGTGATCCTGAGAAAGAATAAAGCCAGAGACATCACACTTTCTGATTTCAAACTATAATACAAAGATAAAGTCATCAATACAGTATGGTACTGGCTGAAATGGAGACACATAGACCAATGGAACAGAGTTGACAGCCCAGAAATAAACTCCCACACATTCGGTCAACCAATATTTGACAAGGAAGCCAAGAATTCTCAATTGGGGAAAAGATAGTCTCTTCAATAAATTTTGTTGAGAAAACTGGATAACCACATGCAAAAAACGAAATTGGACCTCTATCTTACACCAATCATGGAGATTAACTCAAAATGGATTAAAGACTTAAACATAAAATCTGAAACCATCAAACTTTTAGAAGGAAACAGGGAACAAACTTCTTGAGATTGATTGTTTTTGCCAGCAATTTCCTGGATATGACACCAAAAGCACAAGTAAAAGAATGCAAAAATAAACAAGTGGGACTACATCAAATTAAAATTTATGCACAGCAAAAGAAACCATCAACAAAAATTAAAAGCCAACCTATGGAATGGGAGAAAATATTTGTAACCTACTTATCTGATAATGGGTTAATATAAATGATATAAAGGGAACTGATACAACTCAGTAACAACAACAAAACAACAATTCAATTAAAAATGTGCAGACGTACTCAGTAGACAGTTTTTCAAAGATATCCAAACGGCCAACAGGTACATGAAAAGTTGCTCAACATCACTAATCATCAGGGAAATTCCAATAAAAACGATAGTGAGATATCACTTCACACCTGTTCGAATGGCTATCATCAAAAAGACAACAATAAGAAGAATTGGCAAAACTGTGGAGAAAAGGGGACACTTTGGCACTGTTGGTGGGAATTCAAATTGGCAACAGAATCTATGGAAGACAGAATTGAGTTTCCTCAAAAAATTAAAAATAGAATTACCCTATGATCCAGCAATCCCACCTCTGGGTGTATATCCAAAGGAATTGAAATCAGGATCTCATAGAGATATCTGCACTCCATGTTCATTGCAGCATTACCCACAATAGCCAACATAAGTGACCATTGACAGATGAATAAATAAAGAAGAGGTGGTATATATACACACACACACACACACACACACACACACACACACACACACACACACAATGGGATGCTATTCAGCCATGAGAAAGAAAGAAATCCTTCCATTTGTGACAACTTTGATGAACCTTTATGGCGTTATGCAAAGTGAAATAAATCAGACAGAGAAAGACGAATACTATATGACATCACTTACATGTGGAATCTAAAAACTCCCTAATTCAGAGAAACAGTAGATTATAGTTAATACTACTGTATTATATACTTGAATCTTGCTAAGAGTAGATCTTAAATCTTCTCACCACAAGAAAAGAAATGGTAATTATGTGATGGGATGGAGGTGTTAACTAATGTTATGGTGGTAATTATTTTTGCATTATATAAATGTATCAAATAAACATGCTGTACACCTTTAACTTACATAATGTTAAATGTCAATTATATTTTAATAAAGCTGGGGGAAAATAAATTCATTCATTTATAAAATGAATACCTATTGCATGCACACTATGTGTGAGTCACTACTTAAGCTGCTAGGACACATGGATGAAATAAGTCAAGTAAAGGCAGTGTCATATGTTGTGCTACTAATATTACCTTTTCTTTATTTTACTTACCTCTTTTGATTTGGTAGCTATGAAATATTGAAATATTGCTAGTTGATGGAACTACTGCAAGTGGTTCCCTTGAATTTAAAAAAAAATAAAATATACTTGGTGTGATGTTTGTCTAAGTGCATATGTCAAAGTCATTGTATACAGTGTTAATTGGAAACCTAATATTGGCTAGCCCTTAAGTACTGGGGAAACAGTGTCAAACAAGGCAACTCTCATGAAACTTACAGGTAATATAAATACTAAGTAATAATTAAAACTGAAATACTCAATGAAAGAGAATCACAGAATGATCTGGTATCAAATAAAATTAACAGACCTCAGAGGACCAAGGTTTCATGCTTTTGAAGACAAACTAATAATATGGAGAATGCTCATGATAAGTTCAATGGGATTTTAAACCTGTATATATAGTGTGATACAAATTTTGTTATATATTTCTCTTATGATATGATCCAAAATCAGAATCAATATATGCACAAAAACATATGTGCCTGTGTTTATATATACATATATTTGCATATTATGAGGGGAGACAGAGAGAGAAAGAGAGAAAGAAGGGGAAAGGGAGAAGGAGAAGGAGGGGAGAGAGAGAATAAAATGAATGGAAATTCACCAAAATGCTAATAGTCATCTCTGGATGTGGATAATTACAAAATAATAATTATTTTGTAATTATTATTACAAAATAATTTTCTTTTATTCTTTTCTTCATAATGTATATTCTACTATTCTCAAAATTTCCAAGAAAGAAGATATATTGCAGTCATTTTGAGAAACAATTTGGCAGCTTCCTATAAAGTAACTTATAAATTTGCCATATGATTCAATAATTCCACTTCCAGGTATTTACCTAAGAGAAATAAAAACATGCTGTCCACACAGAGACATATACATGAGTATTTATAGCAACGTTATTGGTAATCACCACAAACTGGAAATAATCCAAATGTACATTAGCAGTGAATGTATAAACATATTATAGTAAATCCATACAATCAAATTCTTGTATGCTTTATTCTCAGCAGTTGAAAATGCAGGACTGTTACATACAACATGGACGAATCTTACAGACATTGTTAAGACAAGAAATCTTACACAAAAAGTACATATTGTCTGATTCCATTTGTATTGAGTCAAAAAACTTGTAAAACATGTACACTATTAGAAATCAGTACCATGGATGCCTGTGTCCAGATATATAAGAAAAAGTGACTGGGAAGGCACATGATGGAACATTTTTACTGTAAGGGAAATGTTAGTTATCATGATTGTGGTGGTGGTTAGATGAGTGTAAAATAGGAGGAAAGCTGGAAAATTCACAAATATGTGGAAATTAAACAACGTATTCCTGATCAACCAATGGGTCAAAGAAGAAATCAAGATGGAAATCAGTTATAAAAACTCATCTATCTACACATTTAAAATCTGTGCATTTTGTTGTTGGTATATTCTGCCTGAATTATATTGATTAAAAAAAATTCTACCAGCCCCTAGAATAATGATTGGCTCATAATATGTGTTTAATGCAAAATTCATAAATAAATACACTAATACAGTTTCTATGAACGTCATTTTTGCCACATTCCACAGCTTTTGGTATGACTATCCTGGTTGTTGATGTACAAAGAAAATGTGAGTTCAGGTTTGTTTTCC
The DNA here is from genome assembly GCF_009873245.2 of Balaenoptera musculus. Taxonomy (NCBI): domain Eukaryota; kingdom Metazoa; phylum Chordata; class Mammalia; order Artiodactyla; family Balaenopteridae; genus Balaenoptera; species Balaenoptera musculus. The sequence continues at coordinate 83,166,031 of NC_045806.1, read as the reverse complement.
CTTCTACTGAAATAATTATCTAGAAGAATTATTTTTGTCCTTAACTTTCTATTGGATTATGTTGGGATATTCTCATTTTGTTTTTATTTATAGTTTTATTGCATTGCTATAAATGGGTGTGTGCTCTATATTTTGTACCTTAGAAATTATTGAGTTTTTTTGGTATCATAATAGACAATTATTAAAATTTATTTCAATAATGTTTGAAAATAAGCATTTTCTGTTTCTTGTATTTTGGACAGTTTACACTTTATATACTTCAAAGCTGTGCTTCTGGGTACATAAAGATTCATTTTCATCATATATTCCTGGTGGAATCTGTTTTTCATCTATATAAAATATTCATATTTGTACTCTTTAACATTTTTCACCTTGAATCTTATTGTTTCTGATATTAATTTATCCATACTTTCATTTTGGTTTGCCTATCCTTGCTATTCAATTATTCTTATTATTCTAAATATGAAATGTTTCTTAAATTTGCTTGCAGCCTTTGGTCTGAGACAGGATAATTATTCTCTGTATAGTTCCAGTTTTAGAATATTTTATTCCAATGTGATGTGAGCACTTCCTAATTGTGTTTTTAGCCTTCGTATGTATTTTTTGCTTTTAATTTGTCATATATATATATATATGAAATATAGCATATATTATATATATATGATTTGTAGACTGTTTTAAATTATATTTATAATTTGTAGATGCTGTCTAACCGAAATTTAGCTGCCTTTTTCTTCATTAAGCAGCTCCCTAGTTGCTGTAAATTTTGGATTAGATTTCAGAGTTCTGAAAAAAATTGATTATTTTAATATTTGCCATCTTAAAGTTGTTTCAGTGAAGGGGCCAATTATTCCAATGCTTAATACCAACATTTTCTGTGACATCACTTCTTCTCTGTGACTCCTAAAATATGCTCTACTTATCCTTTGAATTCTGAATTCCACCATAACTAAGTAGAGATGCATACCATTTTTATTGAATTGTATTGAACCCTTATTGTACCCTTCCAAATGAATTCATTTGTTCACTGATTTAACAAATATATTGAGTACTTATCTTGTGCTAGGCTACTTACCGTGCTAAATGCAGGTTATAAAATGGAGAACCAGACAGAGAAGGCCCCTATTCTCCTGGAAATTGTATTTCACTCTGTTGGACAGCAATTATGTAAAAATTTTAACCTACAGATCCTGGTAGCATTATAAAGGAAATACACAGCAAGTTATGATAAAGAATAGTAAAAGACAAATAGTCATTTTGATGAGGGTAAGCTTTCCTAAAGAGAATGGTACATAATACTAGTGTGAAGAAGAAATAGGAAGCATATTAGTGAAATGCTTGGGTATGAATTGGGGAGCTTAGTCCAGGCAAGAGGAACAGAAAGCCCAAAGGCCAAGAGACAGGAAATATCTTGATGTTTTCTGGGAACTAATAGAAGGTCACTATAATGGTGTATAATGAGGAAAGGAAAAGTAGAATGATGGGAGTTTTGAGAGGTAGTCATGGGGCTAAATCAAATCAAGGAATTAGATTTTGTTTTTCTATAAACAATGGAAGGCAGTGGATGACTTAATCAAAGACCAAAGGTTCCATTTTATATTTTAAAAATTCATTCTGGTAGCTAGGTGGAAACTGGATAAGGGACTCATTAAGAACTGGGTTGAGAAATGAAAAAAAGTGAAAGATTTATACATGTCTATTGTAATGGCAAAATTTTTGCTGTTATTTTTAAAGTTGTCTCCCTTTTATTCTTTCTTTACAGAAGTCCTAATTATATGGGGGTTGGAATAAAAGTTTTCTTCTCTCACTATTTCTTTGTCCTTTTGTAGTGTATTCTGGGACAACTCTTCTATTTTATCTTCTAGATAACTTTATACATCTTTGACTAAATCTATTTTGTTAGTCATCTATACTATTGTAATTAAATTTTTTTCAATTATCACATTTATAATTTATAAAATTAATTTTTATATATTACTTCATAGCAGCCTTTTTGAATGGGTATATTACACTTTTGGATTTTTCAATGGATATAAATTGTACTTATGTTTTCTGACATTTCCTCTATTAACTCTATTGCCTGGAGGTTAATTCTTTAGTTGTCTATTAAAATTAGTACCTCTCTTTTATGTTGTTGATTTTCATCAACTGTTGGCTGATTTCTTGTATTTTGTTCATATTTGTTAACTCCTGTAAACCTCTCAGTGAATGTTTGTACTGAAAACTGGAGACTTCCTCTGATGGCTGGAAAGAAATGGGATAAAGGTCAAGTGAGCTGTGGGCAGGAGTAAGTTATCTGGTGCACTGATTTTATTTTCTGGCATTAGCACACATTCTGGGACTCTTATATGTCAGAAGTTCCAGTTGACAGAGTACTACTTTAGGCACAGTAACAAACTACTAAAGAAGGAGAGTTAGGGATCTAACTGGCCTATATACTACAAATGCGTTTAATTATATTATTAGTAAAATGATAATTTTCACTGGCATACTACTGCTTACTACTGTACATTGCATTTGTTTATTTGAACTAGGAATATTAAGGAGCTTTCTTGGAAAGAATAGATATTAATTTCTCATTTATTTATGTCTGAAGTTTTATATAGTACACATTTATTATAGATCTCTATTAGAGTATAACTGCTGCACAGTACTGTGTTAGTTTCTGTTGTACAACACAGGGAATCATCTATATGAATACATGTATCTCCATATCCCTTCCTTCTTGAGCCTCCCTCCCACCCTCCCTATCCTACCCCTCTAGGTGGTCACAAAGCACCTAGCTGATCGCCCTGTGCTATGATGCTGCTTCCACTAGCTATCCGTTTTACATTTGGTCGTGTATATGTAAAGAAGATATGGCACACTTCACTTCCTCTCAGCTTACCCTTCCCCCTCCCCGAGTCCTCAAGTCCATTCTCTACGACTGTGTCTTTATTCCTGTTCTGCCCCTAGGTTCAACAGAACCATTTTTTTCCTAGATTCCATATATATGCGTTAGCTTATGGTATTTGTTTTTCTCTTTCTGACATACTTCACTCTGTATGACAGACTCAAGGTCCATCCACTTCACTACAAAGAACTCAATTTCATTTCTTTTTATGGCTGAGTAATATTCCATTGTATATATGTGCCATATCTTCTTTATCCTTTCACCTGTCGATGGACATTTAGGTTGCTTCCATGTCCTGGCTATTTTAAATAGTGCTGCAATAAATATTGGGGTGCATGTGTCTTTTTGAATTACTGTTTTCTCAGGGTATATGCTCAGTAGTGGGATTGCTGGGTCATATGATGGTTCTATTTTTATTTTTTAAAGAACCTCCATACTGTTCTCCATAGTGACTGTATCAATTTACGTTCCCACCAACAGTGCAACAGGGTTCCCTTTTCACCACACCCTTTCCAGCATATATTGTTTCTAGATTTTTTGATAATGGCCATTCTGACTGGTGTGAGGTAATAACTCATTGTAGTTTTGACTTGCATTTCTCTAATAATTAGTGTTGTTGAGCATCTTTTCATGTGCCTCTTGGTCATCTGTATGTCTTTTGTGAAATGTCTATTTAGGTGTTGTGCCCATTTTTTAATTGGATGGTTTGTTTTTTCATATTGAGCTCTATGAGCTGTTTGTATAGTTTGGAGATTAATCCTTTGTCCATTGTTTCATTTACAAATATTTTCTCCCATTCAGAGAGTTGTCTTTCCACCTTGCTTATGGTTTCCTTTGTTGTGCAAAAGGTTTTAAGTTTAATTAGGTCTCATTTGATTTTTTTTTTTGTTTTTATTTTCATTACTGTAGGAGGTAGGTCAAAAAAAAATCTTGCTGCATTTTATGTCAAAGAGTGTTTTTACTATGTTTTCCTCTAAGACTTTTATAGTGTCTGGTCTTACAATTAGGTCTTTAATCCATTTGGAGTACCAAACATTTAGAGAAGAGCTAACACCAATCCTTCTCCAACTCTTCCAAAAATTTGCAGAGGGAGGAATACTCCAAAATTCATTCTACAAAGCCACCATCACCCTGATACCAAAACCAGAAAAAGATATCACAAAGAAGGTTATAGACCAATGTCACTAATGAACATAGATGCAAAAATCCTGAACAAAATACTAGCAAACCGAATCCAACAACATATTAAAAGGATTATACAACATGGTCAAGTGGGATTTATCCCAGGGATGCAAAGATTCTTCAATATATGCAAATCAATCAATGAGATGCAACATATTAACAAATTAAGGAATAAAAGCCATATGATCATCTCAATAGACATAGGAAAAGCTTTTGACAAAATTCAACACCCATTTATGATAAAAACTCTCCAGAAAATGGGCATAGAGGGAATCGACCTCAACATAATAAAGTCCATATATGACAAACCAACAGCAAACATCATACTCAATGGTGAAAGACTGAAAGCATTTCCACTAAGGTCAGGAACAAGACAAGGATGTCCACTCTCACCATTCTTGTTCAACATAGTTTTGGAAGTCCAAGCCACCACAATCAGAGAAGAAAAACAAATAAAAAGAATACAAATTGGAAAAGAAGAATTAAAACTGTCACTGCTTGCAGATGACATGATACTATACATAGAAAATCCTAAAGATGCCACCAGAAAACTACTAGAATTAATCAGTGAATTTGGTAAGGTTTCAGGATACAAAATTAATGCACAGAAATCTCTGGCATTCCTATACACTAACAATGAAAAATTCGAAAGAGAAATTAAGGAAACAATCCCATTTACCATCACAACAAAAAGAATAAAATACCTAGGAATAAACCTACCTAAAGAGACAAAACACCTGTATGCAGAAAACAATAAGACACTGATGAAAGAAATTAAAGATGATACAAACAGATGGAGAGATATACCATGTTGTTGGATTGGAAGAATCAGCATTGTGAAAATGACTCTACTACCCAAAGCAATCTACAGATTCAATGCAATCCCTATCAAACTACCACTGGCATTTTTCACAGAACTAGAACAAAAAATTTCACAATTTGTATGGAAACACAAAAGACCCCGAATATCCAAAGCAATCTTGAGAAAGAAAAACACAGTTGGAGGAATCAGGCTCCCCGACTTCAAACTATACTACAAAGCTACATTAATCAAGACAGTGTGGTACTGGCAGAAAAATAGAAGTATAGATCAATGGTACAGGATAGAAAACCCAGAGATAGACCCACGTGCCTATGGTTACCTAATTTATGACAAAAGATGCAAGAACATACAATGGAGAAAAGACACCCTGTTAAATAAGTGGCACTGGGAAAACTGGACAGCTACATACAAAAGAATGAAATTAGAACCCTACCTACCACCATACACAAAAATAAACTCCAAATGGATTAAAGACCTAAATATATAGTACACATTTTAAGTCTCAGTCATATCCTAACTTCTCCTTTAGTTCTGGTAACCTCTAAACTTCATATTTACTACTGGACCCCTCTCTGAATTTCCAGTATTTTTATGATTTGGCTAATTGAAAAAAATATCTGCTTTTTCCTTCATGCTCTTTCCTTACTTATGATTTCTACATCTTCTTCTTTTGTCTTTAATCATTTTAAACATACTCATTTTATATTCTATTTAAGAATGTTTTACATTATACCAAGTTCTTATCTAGCATCAAACATCTTATTTTATGGACCTACTTATGTGAGATGTTACTCTACTGAGTTTTGTAACTTTCACTGTGATCTCATCATTGGCAGGGTTGTCATTTCAATGACTTCTTGGTGGAGGTAGAAAGAACAGTTGTATTCATGTGCATTATTGGCCAGGTTGATTCAATCTGTATTTTGATTTTGTGGAAGAAAGTGTTGCGTTTTAACTTTTCTATTACAATTCTCAAAATTTAGATCTTAAAAATGTTCAGGATTCCATTTATATAATATATGGATATAGATACAGTTATGACATAAATTATTAAAAATAGCTATGATTTGAAAATTGTATTATAACTCAGTTCTTAAATTACCTCTCACCTGTTTTAAATGAAGAATTATATAATTCAATTTATGTGAAATTGCTACATGTGGAAAAATTCTGCTTATATTCATTGTTTTTTTGTTTTTGTTTTTGTTTTTTGCCTTTCAAGGAAAATGATAATGAAAAGGAAAAGTTCCTTTTTTGGAACTTTACATTTCTTCTGGGGAGTGACAAAAACAAAATTTCCTCATCATTCTTGACTGTCATTGAGAATTTCCTTGTCTTTGAGGACTTTCAATAAAAAGTCTGACTTTCTTGATCTTTAGATTCAGTCAAGTTGGGCTATTAGCCTGAGTCTGGGCTGATTGTCTTTAATAAGATAGGAGAGAAAACAATTTGACATTTATATATAAGTGTTTCTTTTTCTTCTTTTAAGATGACCCAGTTGTAGGCAGCTGGAGTGATAGTTACGTGCTACACCTACCAATTACCTAGCTCTTTCTTGGGAACCGAAGACAAGTTCTCAGTAATGCTGGGAAGATACACATGGGAATATGTGTATCAGTTCAGTGGCCTAAGAATTTGAGAGCACTTTTTCCTCTTCTGAATTCATCTTCTAGACATTTAAAAAGAATCATTAAGGGCAATAGCAGATTGTAGACATTAAAATCTTTTCAAATTGCACTGTAACATTGCACAGAATTGCATGGTAACATTGCACAGAATAAGAGATGGAACAGTTTTCCACCATTAAGTCTGCAGCTCAATGTGACTTCGGAGTGATTTCCCTGTTTTAAAAAAAATGGTGGACTTTTTTAAATTTTATGATGACAGTCCCAGTGTTCTGTTCCTTCATGTTGTTAATTCTCTTTGGAGAGACTACAAAGAGTTTTTGGAGATTAAAATGTACCCTTAAAGAAAATGATTTCACAATTAGATAAACTAAAATATATTACACATTTTGTTTTATGGAAACATTCAGTTGGAATTGAGCATGAATGTTTTCGCCTAATATCTATGTACAATTATCCAGAAAAGTGGGATGCCTGCAACATTAATGTCCAGTTGTCTGGGTGTCCAATTTTAGAGATTTGTCAAATTTGTTGTTCTGAATTTTTAGGTAGTTTAACACATCATTTTTTAGAATTCAAGTTAACCTCTCAATATCCCCTTTACATTTAGATATGGATTTCACAAAATGAAAATCCCACATACAACTAATTCTATCACAGTTATTAATTCAAGAAGGTAGTGCTCTCTATTCTCTTAATCCCCAGAAGAAGACTCTTTGATTAGTTTTTAAAATGTTAATTTGTTTTAAAATATATATTTGATAACATGCTGTGTGTAATATGGTGATTCTGCAAACATCCTCTCTACCATTCCTAATTTCTAAATAACTTAGGAATATTGGCCTTTCTAGTTCTTTAACATAGCTAACATTTTATTTTATTTTACTTGGGTTCAACAAGATGAAATATTGTTGCCAAATCACCAATTTCATATGGTTTATTTATTCTAACTCACATATACAAGATTAACTCTTTGTAATTTATAAGAAAATGTTTTAAATTTGTTTTCTTCAATGACTGATATTTCAGAATAAACACATTTAATCAAATTCTTCTAATTGTGACAACTTGGACTGAACTATTTTGTAATTTAATCTTTTCTTATATCTAGAAATAAATGTTTTCAAATTCATAGTAAAAAACATTTTCAGACCATGTATAAAATGGATATAATATTTACCCACTAAAAATGAACTATAGATTTTTTATTATTTATTACATATATCATTATATATTATTAGTATATATTATTTATTTTAATCATCCTTGAAGAAACAGTTGACAATTTATGAACTTATTGATGATCTAGTCATTAAAACAGTTGCCCAAGGACTTCTAATTTTTAACACTTCATGACCTTAAATTCTATTTCCACTGTGCTTAAAATGACTAAAAGTGTTTTTACAACAATGGATAGTAGTCCTTGAAAGATGCACTTTAAATTTTCAATAAAACAAATAATAAGATATAGATAAATAAAACATCATACCAATATCATGTAACTCAAATATATAGCCTATTGGCAAAATATGGATTGAATTTCTACTACCCATATTCTAATGATATTGAATGGAGACAAATATCAAAGATTTACCTCATGATAATATAACCCACCTTAAAGAATATAAGATCATTATTCTCATGCTTGCCTTGTGATACAGAGGCTTGGGTTCTGTCATACAGAAGACTAGGTAGCTGTAGGGATATTATTTTATTTTTTATTTTTTTAAGATAATTCTGTATAGTATTTCATCTCATTACTTTCCTGTTTCTCTTCCTCATGTGAAGATAGTTTCCTTAAACCTATAAGAGACATGGTTCCTAATAGCTTTTTCAACTTTGCACAGATCCTTCTTATGCTGTTTTTGTGAAGTGTTAAAAATATGCCTGGAGAGAGAGGAGAAGATGGCGGAGGAGTAAGACACGGAGATCACCTTCCTCCCCACAGATACATCAGAAATACATCTACACGTGGAACTGCTCCT